>NC_056727.1:671184019-671256519 GCF_019279795.1 Protopterus annectens | reverse complement strand
GGGGAGACCTGAGGTGGTATTTATGCTACTAGAGGAGATTCGTTCAGGGAATTCAGGAACTTTCCCTGTTCTTTATGGAGGTGCTGGGAGGGTGTGTTTGGTCCGTGCACACTTCCTGGTTCCATTCTGGGTGTAGTGGCAGTTTAGAGAAACAGGGTGTTACAGAAATAGAGTCAAGAGAGTTGTTTGGTGGTGATTTGGAACAGAAGTAGGCAGCTGAGTCTTAAATCAGCTTAAAAATGTGTTGGGAGATAAGAGGAGAGAAGAGAAGGTGGGTAAGTCTTCTATATCTGTGTCTGAGGTTGTAAAATTAATAGAGAAGGCATATATGGATTCTAGTGCTGTTTCATTAGTTGGAAATGATGCTAGGAAGACAGTCATGTCTTCTAGGGATTTTTTTTAAACATGAAACATTGGAAGGGTGCATAGTCAGAGAAAAGGTAGGTGAGCCTGTTCTAGATTTAGATAAGGTTTTCTAGCAGCTATTCCAGGAAGAGAACCAGCACGATGAGTGATGTATTATTACAACTCTCCATTTGGGAGGGTTGCAGGATGCTTAATTAGAGAAATTATGTGAGGAAAATGAACCTGAGAGTGGCAGCAGGGAGATATTATGGACAAACTTCAAAACAAAGAGGTACTTTTGATACAAAAAACAGGAGATGGTAAGACAAAAACAGTATGCTGACATAGTTAAGGAAAAACAAAAAAGGAACATCAGGAAAAGAAACTGTTATGAAACAAAAAATAAATTATACCATTAAGTTTTTCTTCAAAGAAGAAAGAGACATAAAAAGGTATAAGGTATAGAACAATGTTATTTCACCTTTAGGATCTTCTCCGTCAGAGGTAAGAGCTTTTATCCATATAAACAAAGAAACTTTTTGTGATACAATGTTTGAAAATGGTCAGGCAATGGAAAAATGTTTGAGTCAATATGAACATAAGAAAGAATGTGCTCCATAGAATGTGTATGTAGTTAAGGTTTTTTCAAAGAGACTAAGAAGAAAATTCATGTTCAATTTAGAACAGAAATTGAAAAAGAGACTTTGAAAAGACATTTAATGGTATATGTAAAGATGTGTTGGACATTTCTAAAGTTTTCAACAATAGAGGATTATGGACTGGGGGTTGAGATTGTAATTTACTAAAAATAGAAGATAATAAAATTGTTGATATCCCTAGTATCATAAGTATATATGGTCAAAAAGGAGTTGTTATATATTGGGGCAGCCCAAAACTTGTTTCTACTGTGGAAAATCAGATCATTTAATTGTACAAAAAGGAAATGTTTTGTATGTGGTGTAATAGGCTGTGATACAAAATATGTGAGTTAAAATGTTATAAATGCAATAAATTAGGTCATATGTGGATGGATTGTAAAGAAGGGACAGTAGAAATACACAAAGCTACTGTGTCTGAACACATTCAAGGGCTTATAGAAGTAGTAAGTGAAGAAAAACAGGGACTAAATCATGTAGAAAAGATGCAGAAGAAATACTTGAAAAAAATGATAAAAATATCACACACACACACACACACACACACACACACACACACACACACACACACACACACACACACACACACAAAAGAATCAAGTATAAAAGAAGGTACTGAAGTTAGTGACGACAATATTACCTGGAATATAGTGAAAAAAAAGAAAAATTATATAGGTAAAATAATGAGAGACAGAGAAAATTTATTAGATTAAACACAAGGAAAAGAAAAAAACAATAGGGTAAAGGTTTTATTCTTTTTCCTTTGAACATTTTCTTAAATAGAAATAATAGTAATTGCTAGATATTACCATTGATTGTTAACAGATTAAAATGCATAGTCAGAAGACTATTATAGACTGGTATAAAAAATGTGAAAATGATATTATACTAGAATGTACAAGACTTTTAATGAAAGAAAGATTTGAAACAGAATGTCTGTGGAGTAATGAGATATACTGGAATTTAGGAAAAGATTTATGTTCAGGAATCAATATTTATGAAAAGACAGTTAAGGTGCTTGACATTACTATAATTATAATGGGTAGGATCATGGTTGTTGATGTTAGACGGAGAGATGAAGTCTTCAGAATAATTGCATTATATGCATATGTAACTAGTAAAGAAAGAGAAGATAGTTTGCCTTAATATGGAATTACATTGCTATTAATATGGAAGCTATTATAGTAGGAGCCTTCATTTGCAACTTGAGAAACAAAAAGAAAGGGAATGGTTTAAAAAAGTTATAGAAATTATGAGATTTGGGAACTTAAGATTATAGAAGAATAATTCATGGACATATAGTAGAGGAATATATACAACACAGACTTTTTTTTTAATTCTGAAGAAAGTGAAATAAAAAACGAAAGTACGTTAGACACAGGTTTATCAGACCATAAAGCTATCTGGATAGAGTTCACAGACAAAATTAGTAATGTTAAGACAGGAAAAGGTCTAAAAAGAATTAATGAAGTAGTGTAGGTAGTTAAGGATCAAAAAAGAAAGTCAGAATTATGGAAATATCACACTAGTATGCAATAGTTCTATAAACATTGATCTGAATGGCGGATGATTTTTTTAAAAAGAAATATAAAAAAATGTTACCAAGGATGGAAAGCAAAAAGTAGTTATAGTAAGTTAAGTGAAGAACTTCTCAAAAATTTAGAAAGGAATTAAAATGAATATTTCAGGAAAGAACAAGAATTATATGTAATGAAAGAAGAAAAATGAAAAAATCTGTTGTATAAACAAAGATATTTCCTACAAGGTAAAAATGAAGAAACAGTTTCATACCTAAATAAAATAGTCAAGGAAGACAGTATAATGAGAATTAATAGACAAAAAGGATAGTACAGAAAGACCAAATAAATATAATGTATATTGTAGAATATATAAAAGAAAATATTTATTTAAAGGTATTATTAAAGAACAAATGACATCATGGAAAGTAAGAACTTTCTTTGAGCAAGAAAATATAGATTTCAAAAGAAATACAAGATTAAAATAATTGGAAGTGGTATTAAGACAAGTAAATGTACATACAGCAGTAGGTATGGATGGCTAATGTATAAGAAAATGACAGTAAGTCAAAAGATGTATTTTATAGCAGTATTAAACAACTGTTTTAATGAAGGATTTAAATATAAGGAATTTGGTAGTGAAATTTTTAAATTTGTACCCTCATCAGAATACTAATAGAGTATAATTCTCTCTTTTGCATGTATCTCACCAGACACCTGCAGCAGCTGGAGAGACTACAGGGGTTTCTTACCCAGAAAATGCAGAGCCTACAAACCATGTCATGATGTATGTGGATAGACTGCAAGCCATGTCACTGTAATCTATATTGTATAGGATGAGCTGACTTGTGCCTGACCTACAGGCCAGTCTCTGACCCTGTCCTGATGGAAGTACTGCACATCTGCAAATCAGCTATAGCTGATGACATCAGAAGAGTCTAATGAGAGGAAAATGATAATAGCAGTGTTCTACAGGCTGGAGTAAAATGCTCTGCCTAATGTCAAGCAAGTGCACAACCACACACACACACACACACACACACACACACACACACACACACACACACACACACACACACCAGTTGATTGCTATGAGAACAGAACCCCTACCTAAGTACATTGACTAGAAAACTCTGTATTTAAGGTAAACACCATAGCTCAAGCCTGACTTGGAGAGTGTCAGACAGCAGTTTATAGGTGATGACATTAGCAGTGTCTGGTGAGGAAAAGACGGTAATAGCAGTATCCTACATGATGGTGTAAAATGCTCTCTCTAATGTCAAGCAAGTGCACACACACACACACACACACACACACACACACACACACACACACACACACACACACACACACACACACACACACACACACACACACACACACACACACACACACACACACACACACACACACACACACACACACACACACCAGTTTATTACAGTGAGAACAGAACCCCTACCTAAGTACAAAGACTAATGAACTCTGTATTTAAGACAAGCACCACAGCTTAAGTCTAACTTGGAGAGTGTCTGTCAACAGTTTATAGGTGATGATATCAGGTGTTTCTTGTGAGGAAAAGATGATAATAGCAGTGTCCTATTTGCTGGTGTAAAATGCTCTCTCTCATGTCAAGCAAGTGCACAAACACATACACCCCAGTTGACTGCAGTGAGAACAGAACCCCTACCTAAGTACACCAACTAGACATCTCTGTATTTAAGGCAAGTGCCACAGTATAAGTCTGACTTGGAGAGTGTCAGACAACAGTTTATAGGTGATAACATAATCAGTATAGAGTGAGGAGAAGATGGTAATAGCAGTGTCCTACATGCTGGTGCAAAATTATCTCCCTAATGTCAAGCAAGTGCATAAACACACACACACACACACACACACACACACACACACACACACACACACACACACACACACACACACACACACACACACACACACACACACCTGACTGCAGTGAGAACAGAAGCCCTACCTATTTAAGTACATAGACTAGAGAACTCTGTTTTTTATAGAAGCAGCATGGCACAAGTCTGACTTTTACAAGGCTGCAGGGCAACCTATAGTGGATGACATCAACAGTGGATGTTGGAGAGAAGATATTGGGAGGCCAGCATGAAATGGATTGATAGCCATGTCCAACTGTCAAGATATTACATTTCTGCATATTACCAGATTGATGAATGTGCAATGTGTAGTATTTGGTGGTTACATTTCCAATGTGCAGGTATATTTTAAGAGACAGATTTACAAACTGTGTGCAAACAGGTGCCCATATTAATACAAGTATTATAAAATTTGAATGTGTTATCATTCTAAAGATGTGCATGGTACATAAGTCAATATTTGTTATTTATTTATGTAGCGTAGTTGACATATTTGTGAACAAGTACCAAGAGACCAAGGTTACAGTGCATGGGAGAGGTAACAGATATCTGCATTGAAAATATGTGTTTTTTCTTAGATAGTGTCTTCCTTTTGTTTGTGTTTCCACATGTACTTTCATGTCATGGACATTAAATGGACAGTAAACAGAAGTAATACATGCTACTGTCCACTTTGCATAGTGCACCATCATGCAGCAGGTTTGCATGATGATTGACAAAGTGTTTGTGCATGTGAGACACATATTTCTACCACTTTCACTCGTTGTGCATAGTTAAGCAGTGTGCAGATGCGAATCTCATTGGTAAAATTCTAAGAGTTCTCAGCATTGAGGGCACGAAGCACACCTTCTGCTCAGTTGACTCTGTGACACCAGGTGTAAATGTATTCACACATTTCTTTTTGAGCCCAGATGATACAGAGTTTGAATCCAGGTGTATGTAATACTTTTAAATAAGTAGTGATAATGCAACAGTTATTCTTTATACTATATTCACCATGTGTCACTGTGTGTTGATATAGCACAGCATGTTTAAGCATCATTGTGCAGTGGTAACCACACCACAGAAGAGCTATTCACCATCATTTGGCATTGGTATGTGATGCCAAACTCCACGCTAACATAGAGGCCAAAAAGTGAAGGGCGCCATTGTTTTTCTTTTTGTTACTTGTGTGATTCTGTTTTTTTTACCAGACTATAGGTATTACAATGGGGTATATAGGAAGGTGGTGAAATGGGAGGGGGTGCAAGTTGGTTGAAGAACAAAGGAAACACAATATTTATTTATTTATTCATTCATTTATTTAAGTTTGATGACAGGAAAGTCCACTGGGCCAAGAAGAGCCCATTTTCAGTGGAGGCCCGGGGAGAAATTCTCCACAATAATTGCAAGTTACATTTCACATGTTGCAAAAGGACATAGTTCATACAGCTAATTAAACATTTACAGATAAGCTCCATGATATTTGCAATTGGCTTGTCACAATGTTACAAAAATGAAAAGACATAATTCAATACAGAAATTTCAATATTTACATCAAGTGAATATTTTTGTTATAAACTCAATTGTAGGTTTAACATTTAAAAATATATAGCTACTAGCCATTAGTAGGGTAGGAAAATATTATGTGTGGATAGGGTAATAGTATATTTGAGATTGGAGAGTATAGTACAATAGATATCAGAGAGAAAATTAGTTTTTGGTAGGGGCGAGATTGTTTTGGGTGGGATGAAGTAATAGTAGAGGTAGTTTAATCAGTCAGTGCAAGGTGGAATGAGAGGAATTTATTTAGTTATTTATTGCATTTGTTTACCAGGAAAGTCCACTGGGTCTAAAAGAACCCATTTTCAGTGAAGGCCCAGGGATAAAAGCTCTGACAAGAACACAGATACAGAAAATATCAAATATTAATTGGTACAAAAGTAGATACTGTATTACACATAGTGATTATTGCAATATATACATAATATATACATAAAGTAGGACTTTAGTTGGTTCCCAGATTAATTCAGAGAGGTATAAACAGAGATATATTAATCAGCATTATTGTACCAGTGTCAAGTGATGAAAACTAATAATTATGGAGAAAATATCAGTCAGCAATAGCAAAAAAGCATAGGAGTTTAGTTATATAAGGAGAAGGAGGAGGTTAAGTTATAAAGCTGGTAAATAGGAAGAGTTGAGGTGATTTTTCAGTATTTGTTTGAAGGTGGTGGTGGTGATACGGATGTGCAGGAGGGAGATAGGAAAGAACCATAGCTATCCATTTCTTTAGCAGTGTAAAATTAAAATATGTGCAGAATATTAGCTGAATTTGGACTTTCATCACCGCAAAGAGTGGGTGATAATGCAATCATGTTATATAGCCAATTGGACCAAATCAAGTATGTCATGAAGACATGTGCAAAATGGAGAGCTATGTAATGGGACGATATTTTTTTTGTGGGACAGGTGCACATTTTTTTTTAAATTTCAGTAAGAGAGGAGTGCTGGGTAATAGATGGGATTTCTGGGTCAGGTAAGTTCGGTAGGTGAGGAAGCAAATGCAAACAGGACAAACAAGACAAGACACAGAGATGGTGAGGGATACAAAATGTTGGGAGACACCATGATTGGGGTGAGGGAGGGAAAAACACAAGCCAATGCCCATAAAACATAGGGACAGCGAGAATCTAGTTCTCACCACAGGGCTGTCATCACCATCCCCTTATTCTGATGGCTGCTGCAGTGCTTGACATCCTCCCCTTATGGACCATGAGGGAGAGCAGCCTCTCCATCTGGCATAGGCATACACCAATAGTGTGGTGCATGACCCTATGCACCAACCCTGGCATCTTCTGGTAGGCGATGAAATCCCACCTCCCAGAGGGTACCACAGCACCAACTGCCAGGGTAGTGCTACCTGAGGGCACAGGTGGTGCAGAGGTAGTACTTCCAGGTTGGGTCCCAGATGTGCTGGGTGTCAAGGCCAGAGCTGGTGGAGCAAGGGCCAGCTGAGCCACTGGGGTTGGCCTACTTCCCTGTGCTGTGAAGCATTTAGTGATTTCATACAGATGGATGACATGGAGACATTTTGAGAACACAATAGAAAATAAAAAAAGAGAGATAAGGGTTGGGTGAGAGAGAAAAAGAAGAGATAAAATTAATACGGTCACATATGACATACAATGCATTATCACAATAATGCAAGTATTTTATCTGAAGTTTTGCATTTAAGCATACTTTATAACAACTACAAACTATAATTATGGATTGTTCAAAGTAATCCTTGCAATGTGTAGATATTGCACATATGCTTGGTTTAATAATACAGATTACATTTAGAAGGGCATTTATGCCACTTGTGTGATATTTAATTTATGTAATATTATTAAAGGATTGCAGTACTGTATAGTTGTACTCATGGTATTTGAACCCAGAACCTCTGACTACAGTCTTGCACTTGATTCCTAAGGTTGGTTTGTGCTACAGACTGATGCATGCATACCTGCTTTTACAGTTAGGATATACATGCTTGCTTTGCTACTATGGTATATAAAAGAAAAACATTTTCTTTAATTTTAAAGCTACAATAATACTTTTCTTGTCCTGCATACATACCACTTCTGTCAGTTTCTTTAGATGCTCAGTGTGGGCCTGCCTATTCACAGCTATTTCAAAATTAGCTGTGAAAAGAAAAGAAGAACATTATGCATACCAGTCTTGCCTACACTTAGCTTTATGTGTATTGTAAATTCTCTTTATTAGCATACTTACACAACTGTAGGATGTTTCTAGTTCAAAACTCATCCAATCACTCATTGAGTGTATCCCTCTTGCACCGTTTTAGGTCAGTGAAGTGGTGCTTACACTGTTCTCCAGTACATAAATTGAAAGTCTCACTGGCTACAGCCTTGGGCACACTATTTCAAGCCTTAGACTTTTACTGGGAGCCAGAATAATCCCCCTGCAGAAGCCATTGGCTGTGACACTTTACTAGGAGTCCAATAAATATTCTGGACTCCTGAACTCCCCACTTCACTGCCCTAAATTGTGCACCTTCCCCTCTAAAACTAGACATGTCTAATCCCAAAGCAGTGTAATAGCAAATTATGATTTCCCACCAATTCCTGTTATCATATTTACTGGTAGCGTGCAAACCTGAGGAGTTATCCCAACAGTGTTTCTGCAATGTTAAGGGAAGATCAAGAGTGCCAAATAGAGAGGAAAGCAATTTTTGAAATTGGAAGGTTAATCTGACACTTGACATTAGTTTTAGGGGGTGTCTGTTGCTATAATTGTTAGGTGATTTAACTTTGCAGAAATGCACTAGGGACATAAATTTCATGACCTGGCATATGTTTGGCTTTATACACTGCTAAAGTTCAATTTTACAGTATGTGATTCAAGCCTATGCATAAGGGACAAAACATTTTCTTCTACAGCAGTGATTTTCCATCATTGCCACAGAAGTGCTGCTCAGACCTTGTCATGAATCATTTATAAATACAGATGACAGATTGAGGTGTTAACCATGTATGTGTATGACCTGAAAAGGTCTTTATATATACATTCATTTATGTATGTGTCTTATTTAAGTTTAAAGGCCATCCAAGTCCAGGTAGCAGAACATAGAAACATAGTAGACAGTATACCCTTAATCATACATCTGAACCTTCAGAACACAGTAAGGGTGTCTTATCCCTCATACATATAATTCATATCAGCTCCACTATTTATAGTTATGTATAAATTGTTATAAGTGGTATTTAATATAATGTGAAATGGAGCAACAGTAAACATATCTGGAATTTCCTGTATTAGAACCCAGGACCATGTGTATGGTAGCCCTACACTTACACCTGTTACCATGGGAATATTGAAATAACACTTGGATATTTCCATGTTCATTACTATATATTGAACTGTCACAACAGTAAAAATATGTTACACTTCCTGTATTATAACCCAGGACTATCTGTATTACAGCCCTACACTTACACCTTCTGCCACTGGAATAGTTAAATAACAGTTGCATAATTTCCTATTCATTCTTAACCTTTGTGTGTTAACTGTCATGCAGCATCACTTAACGTGTTTCCATGTTGCTCAAGAAAATTAATATAATGTATCAGTTTTGAACTTGTTGACTGTCTGCTTCCTCTCTGCAGATGTTTGATGGCTGCAAGTGTTGGAGAGCCTTGAGCCACCAGGCAATGTCACTTTGAAGTACTGCATGATGGAAAGCAAAAACTGCAACAATGTATCCTTTTATGACATTTAGAATTTGTGGGCCCTGTCTGCAGGTGATCTGTCTGCTTCCTGTGTAGACCACTAGTCCAGGTTTGCACACTGCTAAGCATCATGCAAGCTAGATAAGCAATGTTAAACATGACATGTATTGTGTTTCTCCATTTCCCCTGTTTGCATTAAGCTGTGCACTGTACAAACACCGGCATTAAAAAAAAGAAAAATTATGAAAAAGGAAGCAAAGAAATCTGTTAAATAAACAACACTACAAAAATTTATGTTGGTACACATGAAATATTTTACACAGGTCAGAATTTGAACTCTCATTCCAATGAAACTTCAAAACATAGTAAGGGTGTCTTACCCTCTTTGCCACAGAAATAGCTTTGCAACAGTGAATGAAATTCATTGTGCATACAAGCAACTGCAACATCATCTGCAGTATTAACAAAACATTTGACAGTTGTTTCTACGTGTATTAATTTCAGGTGTAGTGCACTGAGTGATCATACAACCAATTATGACTATTGCTTGCATAAATACAGCTCTGTCTTATCTCTCTGTCTTTGTTCCTCATGCTTGTCTTATCTGACCAGTAATCTGAGATATGCAGTTTGTAAGGCATTCTGTATCATTGTCCTTGAAATGTGTGAGGCTATTAAATGGCAATAATATACAGTTGTCAAGAAATGAAGGGGAGGTTGGATGTTTCTGAACAGAAACTATGAAATGTGTGCTGCTTACTTATATTTAATACCTTCATACAATTATTTCTGCACTTTGTAAGTCTAACCTGGCTGACACACCTACTGGAGGTAAGGGACTCTAAATTGTTGTGTATTCCTTCTTCCTAGCACTAATCATTCACAGTTGCATATTCATGGTGCATATTTTCTGTAAGACTTTTGGTTGCGTTTCTGCATCACAAACCATGGCTGAAGGTTTTACTGCTGACTTAGAACTGGGCTATAATCCTCTCTCCACATCCGATGCAAGCAATGGGCTTTATATTAAAATAGTATGCTTGGATGTTAATCCTCTATTATCATTGAACTTGACAAGAATGGCAATATTTATTGAAAATGCTTCCATTGATATGACCACATTTTTAAACAACTTGGCATGTTAGAGAATAAATTATATAAATTAAAGAAGCTCCAGTGGCAAAGATTTCATCTTGAAGCTTGTCTATGTTATCAATTAATACTAAGGGGCTTGAGATTTTTTGCATGCCTACTTATGGTGACCCATATCTGGAACTCCTGAGACATTGGGAAGCACTTAATTTAGAGCTTGGCTTTAGTTATATATCTCTTCTGATTGACCTTTTGAAACCAATGGAGAAAGATTTAGCCACGGGAACTGATGCAGAATTTAATGATTTAAAACTGAAATTTGTCTATGATATCTATGTGGAAGAAATAGATAGTTTATTAAAAAATCTCAATGACTTTGATAATAGAATGCAACACCAGAAGAGAAGGAAGTTACAGAGAGATTGTTGGGATTTTAAACATGAACATATTTTTAACACCAAGCAAGATGCAGCAAGGATAAATGAGCTGTTGGTAAAATAGTTCAAAAATATGTCACAAAACATCCAACAGACCAAACAATGTTGTAGGAAGTCACGACTTCAGTACTATTTAAAAGCTGGAAAATCTTTTATTCATGAATAAAATATATTCCAGCTTTTAAATAGTACTGAAGTCATGACTTTCTACAACATTGTTTGGTCTGCTGGATGTTTTGTTACATATTAATGAACATATTTTTGTTTGGCCATGAAGAGGCACTCAGTTGGAGAAAAGTAATGACTTGCCCTTACAACAAGAAACTGTTATGTAATTAGCGGAAAATGTGAAGAGCAGTACTTGTGATATGCTTGATGGGCAGAAGGCTGATAGCCTTACGAATGTTGTAACTGAATCAGTGATTAATGTGGATCAAAGAAAGAACAGAAGGTGGATATGGGTGAGAGATGAAAAGAGCCAGAGAGAGCAAGAGTACCCCTTTAAATTCTAGCCCTTTATCTTTGCTTCCGGTCCTTTTAAAGTGGCAGAGAAGTCACAACAACAAGCGGCTGGTGAGCAGAAGGAGACAGAAAAGGCATCCTTTGGCAGAGAATGATTGGAGCTCTGTACAAGGGAAGAAGAGGGGATGTCTTTAATCCACAACAGTTCATCTGTCAACTTGACTGAATCACAGTTAAGTCTTTTAAGTAACAGCTTGTCTTTTGTGCCAGCAGTTAAAACATGTTTCAGTAATGTTGTTCTTAATCTGTGCTATTTAGCAATGAATGTAATTCTTAAGCTAATTTTTCCTAATGGTACAGGTGAGCTAGTGAACATCTGATACAGTTGGGAGGTGTGGCGGATATGTGAGTAGTAGTAACTGTCTGCGTTCCCAGCACACCCATTCAAGATGATTCCCTTAGCATTACATATGACTTGGCAATTAATGGAGTGGAAGCCCGCTCTATTTATGTAGAACCTTTCCTGCTTCCCAGGTGGTACCTTAATTTCTATATGTGTAAAATCTAGGGCACCCAGTATTTCAGTGGTACAGGGTAGAACTCCTGCGTATTTGTGGTCCTGTTCTCAGGAGTACGGGAAAATATATGTGGTCACTGGCATGTTGAAGCAGAACATTCAGGAATTGATGGATGATCCTGGATGCCAATGGCTGTGACACCCCTAGAATGTCCCCTGTTGGTCTCAGAAAGATTTCTGTAGCTAAAATTGTAAGTACTACACATGCCTTTGTCTCCACTCTTATTGGTTCTCCTTGGTTTGCTGTGGGACTGAGTTGAGGATGACAGAGGTTGCAGAGTTCCTGTAATGTGTCTCTATCCACCCTGTAGCGCTCTTCAATTTCCACCTCATGCAGATTGTGATAAGTTAACAGAGGTCTGAAAACTCTTCTCCTTCTTGGCCATGGTCTATTAGCAGGAGCAGCATAGACTTCATCCTGTTGTGGTTACATATGAATTAAAGCAACAGCAGCCCCTAACATTCTTTCTGTGTAGACTCCTTTCCATGGCTGTATTGCAATAAGTTTTGGAATTTGCAGGGAAAACTGACACTGAGTCTATACTGTTGCTTTTATGGCTTGTTGAGTAGCTCCTCCATCTTGGATTGATTGATTAGCATACAGTTGAGCTGTTTTTGTTGTAATTAGCATGCCATGATGTTTATCGTGGTTGTGCGACTCTACACACCATGTAGAGCCACTTACTGAATACAAAACAGTGCACCGCCATGTGCACATGGTCTTAGCAGATCATGTAGGGTTTATTGAATCTATTCAATTATTAATACTATTTTATTCTTTATGTGCAGATCTCACTTAATCTTGTAAACAGAGGTGTGCTTTATGCAGCAAAAGAGGATGATGGTTTAGGACTTATAAATGCAGTGGTATTTGCAGTTTCCTTATATCTATATAAAATACTTAAATTGTTAAAAGAAAAAATGGTAATTTAATAATTCTTTCATTGGAAAACAAATATAAAAAATATGTGATATGATGAAAAGTTGTAAAAGAGTATATGAATGAAGAAATAAAAGCATATCAAGAGAAAACTGTAAATTGGAAAATAACTATAGAAGGTTTAGAAGATGAAAGAAAAAAGTGGTGTAAAAAAGTAACAGTGAAATATTTTTATGTATATCCATGGAAAAAATTAGAGGAAGTGAAAATCAGAGCTATAAAGCAAAAAAAATGATAGATTTAGAAAGAGAGTAAAATGTCATGATTTTTTGTGTAGACCGGTGATAAGGAAATTATCATTCAAAGCAAACGTGGCATTTAAAAAATAAGTGAAAGGATATATAATTATTGTCATAAAGAAGGAAATGCTGAACATGCCTTTATGAAATGTAAAAGAATTGATGCATTGTGGACGATGTTAGATGAGAATCATTATTTAGATGAAATTAAGTGGTGCAAAAATATTAATATGGATATGACTGAATATGATTTTTATAAAGATAAAGTGTTTATTGAAAAAGTTGATATAAATATTTTATGTTCTGTGGATAATTTGGAACCACAGAGTGAAAGAAATTATGTATAATGCTAAATGGGACTGATCAGAAATGTTAAAGGAAAACCACACCCACAGACAGAAAAAAACATGTTTATTTCATCATGGTTTTATGTTTCCTACATTTTAACACAACTCTGGGACTATTTACAGGTTTTTGAATATTTTTATATGTAATTTCTGAGTCTGATCACATGGGATCTAGCATCTTGAAGTAATTCTGATTGTTTAGTCTGCCTCTAGGTATTCCAAAATGCAGTGCTCATCTGTAAAAAGTTACATCACGCAGTCCTCTTTCTTCCTAAAGCTCCTGTCACTGCATAGATTTTGCATGTATACACTCCGTCCTTTAGTTAGTTTTAAGTAACACTTCATGCCATTCAATAACTACTTAAATCACAAACAGTGCAAATGCCATAGAACAGACTTTCAAAGTGCTTTTTATTGCTGCTTCTTTTTAGAATGGTTAAAATACAGTTTTTTTTTTTTGTGAAACCTGAATTGTATTATTTTGACTCATCTCCCTTCCCAATTTACACCTAACTTCCCTAGCTGTCAAAGTGCTAAGGATAATTTGAGCTGTTACCTGCTGTGATTGACAGCTCGCAGCAGGAGACTCGACTCATGTACCATTTCCTTGTTCTAGCCTTTACTTTCAGTATGAGTAGGGGAAGGACCAGGGAGCTGTGACATCACAGCATAGGTGGGCTTTTAGGACAGTCATGGTGATGTCAGTTTGGGGAGGGAATTGCCAGAAAACTACCTGTATTCAGTGGCCTTGATGACATCAGTGAATTGTTGTCTTTTCCAGGGCGGGTTAAAAGTTTTTTTGAAAGTGAAACCACCACAGTACAGTAAAGTTCTAATGAAGAGAAACAGTCAATTTAAGATATTTTAAATGCTGTGTTGTTGTTTATTCATAGCAGTATAAATAAATAGGGAGAAAAAGGACAAAGAAGTTGAGCATTCAATAATAGAATCCTGTTGTTGTTCTTTAATAAAATAAGATTTTGGTTAAGGAAAGTAGAGTGGGGGTCAATTAAAAATGTATTTTAAATGTAAAAAAGTGAATATGATGTCAGTGTAAATAGTTTATTTATAATATTGTAAATAATGTAGATTATTATTTTATTTATTCAGTTTATACTGTAAATATTTAAAACTTGTTAAATAAAGGACGTATACTCTTTTCAGTAGGTGGTGTTGGATCTTTTACATCCATCTGACATACCACCAACTCAGGCAACTGGATCTCAGTTAAACATCTCATACGAAGGATGGTATAGTCAGGATTGTGCAGCACCCCCCTTATATTGTACTGCAGAGTCAGCAATTGATCTACTTGGTGTGGAAATAGAACCCACAGCCTTCTGCACCAATGGTGGATGTGCTAACTGCTGTGGCATTGACTCATAATTCCACTTTAGGTAACGCCTCTGTGATAGAGCCATCTGGTCATGCTGAATACCATTAAAGGTCAGTACAAGTTAGATAGAATTTCCATGTCCTTATTCAGAGCCACCTTGATGAAGGATATGTTCCTGTAGCCCAGCCACCCAGGAGAGTTAGCTAGGGACTCTGCCATCTTGGTTACTGCAGAAGGACCTCTCTGATACCAGATAAGAAGGTTACAGGCACTTGCTATAATGTCAGATATGTGAGAGGAGGTCCATCAGCATTAAACATCCCTTCCTCAAGTCCCTGGTGGCTCCTGATGCATATTTATTTCCTTTTGCAGAGCTTTCATTTGGTCTTGAACATGAGAGATGCGGATGAGATTGCTGCACTGTAGACTGTGTGTGTATGTGGGGGTGGGGTAGAGTGGGCAACTTGGGAAAATTTTAGTCTGAGTAATACTGACACTTGGGTCATTGGTCATATAAGTTAGTGGCCATATCTAATAGTTCTTGCTTTGTGGTAATGTACAACTTTTATTTCTTATGATTATTAGCTAATTTGTATGGTGTGATCTCTTGAGAGAGAGAGCTTAAGCAGTGGGATGCTCCTCAAATGAAGTTTATTCTGCTATGCCCAGTAGGTGAAATGGACAACTGTACTGTGCTGTACAGTCAGAGGAGGGAACTTTGACCATGGTTGCTCTTTCTTTGCATGGACCAACAGGTTCATGTGTACCTTCCTGCTGATCCAGAACTTCCTTCTAAAAGTCAAAAAGGAGCCCCCCCCACGTCATACTTAATAGCCATTTAAAATGCATGGAAGAGCTATATCCTAATCATTGTGATACTGCAACCAACTCATGACACTGAACTTCTTATCAAAAGCTAGTATTTCATAATGTAGTTTGTGAATTTTATTTTTTCTGTCAGTATGATGTTTAATTTGTTTCTAGTATGTTGCCGAAGGATTTAACTCAGTTTAGACCATAGCCAGGGATGCTGTTTTGGTGAAAAGACAGAAAGAGCGTGTAGTGTGCTTCACCTTTGTACCCATTTGCAACTTATACCATCATATGTGGCAAGTAGTTTGGCTCATATTCTCAGGTCATTGAGCCACCTGTGAAAACTTTGCATTTGTAGTGCAGTGTACTGTCATGTAGGCACAATACCTTAGACTTTGGGGGGATTCAGTAATCCTTCGTGTAAGACTAACCAAGTCTTACTCGGAGACTGCCGTTTAAGACTATGATGTCAGCGCGTCATGCATATGCATGAGGGCGCGCTGACTCAACTGGAAGGCTAACACAGAGCGTGTAAGACTGCAGGGGGTGTGTCGGACTGCCGAGCAGTCCAAATATCCACGCCCCTGCAACTATATAAATGTGAAAATGACAAGTGCAATGAGCGAGTTCGCTGAAATGTACACATAGCAAACACTACACATTCCCACATACTAAACCCCTTTGTAATTGTAAAATGTAAACAAATTTTTTTTTATAATTCCTGATATAGTTGCCCGTATTTGTGCGTGTTTGCGTGGGTGTGCCCATTGCTTAGCTGCAGTTAACAATTTCGACATCGAAGAGCATAATAAGAAATGTTTATGCAACTCAAGCCAAATAACAATAGCGTAGTGGTAGAGCCTTCACACAAAGAGGAGACATTCCTGGTTCTAGTCCCACCACTCCCCTGTCTATTTTATGTTTTAAATTAGTATATAAAATAATTCCTGACATATATGAATGAAATTTTAGTAAAAAGCATTGAAATGGCCTATGTATTAGTGAACAAAATGTATATATATAAATATAAGAAGGTGAACAGCATTAAGGATATTGACATATAATTGCCCATAGCTAAGCAGCGCTTTACCTAGCGCAATATAGTTGCCCATACCTAAGCAGCACTTTACCTAGCGCAATATAGTTGCCCATAGCTAAGCAGTGCTTTACCTACCACAATATAATTGCCCATAGCTAAGCAGCGCTTTACCTACCGCAATATGTTTGCACAGAGCTGCGCACCGCGCTAACCAGCGCACCGTCAGGCAATGTGGAGCTACTTAGAGCAAAGTTGCCTAAACACAGCCACACCCCCTAGCCTGTCTGGACAGTAGTAAAATGACAAGGCTCGAACCCGGGACACTGTGTACCATAATCAAAGTACTGAACCACTAAGCCATGACAGCTTAGCATAAACATGCACTGTTAAGATACATATACTTATAAATGGAACTTTAACCATTGCTAAGCAGGTTTGCTGTTAGCCGAGAATTTTCAAAAAACGGCCAATCACAAATAAGTGTGGGAAATGCGGCATATTTAAGATCCATAGGTGGGAATACTTGCCATAACTGATTGTAGCTCCCATCTGCAGTTGGAATGGCTGGTGCTGGAGAGGGTACTCGCTTTTGAGCTCAACGCTGGGGCATCAAGGAGTCAAAACACATGGTTTGGCTGCTTGTCCACCATCATGAGTCAAGACTCCTGCGGCCAGTTTCAAGGGATGGAGTACAAAGCAGAGGCTTGGAACCAGTTAGCTCATGATCTCATCAATGCCATAGGTGTCCCTTGGACTGGTGAGCAGGTCCGTCACCACCATGCAGACCTGAAGAGATGGAAGCAGGACCTACTGAACCGATGGATACAGGAGGCCCGTGACATGCAAGATGCCCCACTACTGAGTAGGTAGTCATGGAATGAAGTATGTAAGACATGCTATTGTAGTCTATATAATGGATAGGTATGTCTCAATATCCCTTCATTTACTTCACAGCTGTAGGTGTCTGTGCTGCGAATCAGCAAGCCTATGCAGATAGGCTGCTAAGGCTGTGCCACCAGGCAGGTTAGTAATTATTCTGCATGTATTGTTATATAAAATAAGTGAGAGAGACTGAAAAAAAGTGTTGTAGCCCAATAATAAAGCCATAAAATGCCCTGAATAATTTCTCTGCATGTACTGTTATATAAAATAAGTCAGAGAGCCAGGAAAAGAGTGGAGTAACCCATTAATAAAGGTAAAATAAGTCCTGAATAATATCTCTGCATGTACTGTTATATAAAATAAGTGAGCGAGCCTGAAAAAGAGTGTTGTAACCTATTAATAAAGGTATAATACGTCTTGAATAAGTCTTCTGCATGCACTGTAATATCAAATAAATGAGAGAGCCTCTAGAAAAGTGTGTAATGTAATTAATAAAGGTATAATACTTGGAGTGTGTCCGTGTCACTTACTTTGAAATGTTGTTGTACTCTTGCATTAGATAAATACTGTTGTATTAAGCGCTGACAACGCACAGTTGGGCAGTCCCATATAAAGTGGATGAAGGAAGTGCCAGTAGCTGTGACGCATATATACAGTCCTCAACAGTTGGTTAATGGCTAGCATGCATAGGTAAATCTGACACACGAGTAGCTTGTTAATGTGTTCCCCAGAAATGTGAGTGTGCTGCTACAAATGTAGAAGGCTGTAGAAATATAACTGAAAATGTCACGTGAACACATACAGATATGTAGATATATAAATATAAATAAAATATATAACTACGTAGCAGTAACATCTGCATCCTGGACAGTTAGTATGTCAGATATAGGTCAGGTATATAATGAACTAGCCAAACCCATTACACAACCTAATGCATGTTGCCTGGTGTAATAATACATGTAGGGGATATACACCTGCAGTCAATAGGAATGTAGTGTAAACTATAAGTACTTATAAGATGTTAATGGAGGTATCTTTTTACATCCTACTGTATGTGCATAAACAATGCAATTCCACACCTCAATGGGTATGTCTAATCTCAAAACATTTGTTGGGACATATGTCCTATTGTTCTATAAATATCTGCATTTACTTTGATGCATGTGCCCTGTTCAAACACTACAATCTTGGTGGCCTGTTGCCACCATCATTCCTGCATGCTGTTGGAATGTCCACTGTCATTCAATATATGCATGTGTTATGCTTGCTGTTCAACTGGTGGAACCCTGGTGTGCTGGGTTAATGGGAATATTACTGCATGCTGTTACAACTAATTTGGAATGCTGTTGTCTATGTTGTAATTAAATACACCTAAACACAGAGCGTATGGGAAGGCCGGTCCCAGCGGACCCACCTGTCCCTCCTCAGCTGGCGATTGCACCTGGCACCAGCAGGTCCGGTGCCCAGCTCGGGCTCCCCTCCTCTGTTGGTCCTGTGCCACCTTTGGGTGGAAGTGCTGCAGGGGATGGGGCTCATCTTCCCCGTGCAAGCGTGGGTGGAGAAGGGCCACCTGTCACCCTCCGAAGGGTCCGGGCTGTGGTGTGTAGGGAGATCCAGCGTTCAGTCGCTGATCCCCTATGCCAGCTCAAGGCAAGAGTGGAGTGACTCATGGGTGAGCCTGCCCCACCTACACAGCCCCCAGCACACTCTCTGGGCTGTGAAGGTGCAGTGGTGACTGCCCATGGGTGGGGATCTCAGTTCCACTGTTACCATCTGCGGGCTCATGGGCTTGTGATTTCCAAACATCCTTCCCCGTCAATTGTGTTCACCCACCCCATGTGTCATATTCTGCCCCTGTATGCATCTTGTTTGTCTTGTCTGTTTACCTCCCCAACCTACCTCCCCAAATATACCTACTTCCTCTACCTCACATTCCACTCTAACCTGAAAAAAACAAAAAAAGGGCAATCTGTTCCAACAAAAAAATTATGCCCCATACATAGCTACCCATTTCGCACACATGTAAAGAGATAATTATAATTGGCAGTACAACATACTTTGTTGTCCTCACCCTTCTCTCAGGGGTGGAAGGTTTCAAATTTCACTCCAAATTTCTAACATATGCACAGCTGTTGCTGGTAAAGAAATGGGCAGCTATGGACCTTCCCTACACCTGTCCTGCACATCCCGAGCTGGTTTCCCTACTGTCTTTCCCTCTTTGTGCCCCCTTTTTCACCACTTTCCTATCTCCCCATTTTCTTTCCTTTCAAAGAAATTAGTGTGGGGGTTAGCGGGAGTAAGCACTTTTAAGCAGTAGTTAGCTGGTTTGAGCAAGTGTGCGCTTTTGTGCGCTTAGCTAAGTATTGCTAAGCTTCGGACAAACCTGTGTAAAGCTGCTTACAACTGCTTAAAAGTGCCTTAGTCACTCTGTATGGCAGGGCCCTTGTTCTGCTGAGCAGCAAAATAAAACACCTCTGTCAGTCTCGAGCCCCAGACCTTGGACACACAACACAAAGTACCACTAAGCCACAGTAGACATACAACAAGTTGGTGCTGTAATAAATATATCATGCATTACAATGAGTGAATGTAAAGGGAAAATAGGAATGCCATAACACAAATCTTGTTCTGTGGATCTTTACCAGCAGTTGTTGTGGAATTGCATGACATGACTGTGAAAAGAGAACCAGCCATTCTAGCAAGAAATAATGTTACAGTAGCACTTTACAAACCCCACACAGTATCAGAGCAGGATAAACACTGGCATATTTGAATAGGGCAGAGGCCATACTTCCCAACTGTGACTGCTTTTCAGGGATGTCCCTGATTCGTATACAAATGTTAGCTGTGTCCCTCAGAATCCCTCTGAAAAGTACTGACTTTAGGCAGAAAAGTGGGGAATTACACTTAATGAATAATGTCAATAAGTAAGAGTAGACACTGCTTGCACATCAGAAAAGGTGTATTAATACATATGCTCTGATTCTCTCACAGTCTCAACTTAATGTCTGTAATATATTACAGGTGTACCTCACTTATATGTACCTTTCCCTGAGGCTGCTCAAATATATACCTGAGTGTATCAGAGGCCTGGCAGAGGCAGAAACACACAGGCATTTCAGCTTTTCTGCTGTTACACACTGCAAATAGCTTTGGATCAAGTCCCACAAGCATACCCTTATGTAGGAGTACAACACAGAAATATCAAAGGATGTAGCCATGTACTGGTAGCAACCAACTGTGACAATGCCATTGTTCCAGTGCTGAAAAGACCGGTGTGGTGCACAGGCGAAGAATAATCGGCTAACCTCTGGCTACCATCTGGATATGTCCACAGGTGGGAGCTACGCAGACAGACTATTTGCCTTGATAGACTAACAGGTACACAGCAACCCTGTATGTTCAGCAAGATAAACATCACACAATAATATATAATGCTCTCTGTACTTCTGCACCCCTACCCAAAAGAACAATATACCTGTGTATTCAGGCTCTACCAAGGATGTAGGTAGGTATACTCAGTACTGAAATGTGTCCAGTTGTCTTGAGCAGCCTGTGCTAATGTCAATATAAATAAACCACAAACTGCTCAGAAGTGAGTTAATTAATATTTACAGTATAGTAGTTCACAAACAGTTCATGTCCCAGAAGAATACATTGCAATAACTACTTTTGTATGGCAGTTAATTGTCTAATTATAAAAGAAAGTACATACTCCCATGTATCTTGTGTAAGCATTTGGAGGGGTGAGCAAAAGTCTACACTGAAAAGTGCATACTAGAAGCAGCAACATTCAGGTTTGAGTACAACATTCAAATCACTGGCTACAACCCTAGCTTCAGATATAAGAAGTATACCAACCTTCTGACCCACACAATGGTGTCCACATCAAACAAGCATGGGCCCCACTTTGGAAAGCTGAAAGGGCTATGCCTACCTAACTTAGCATTTTATAGCAGTGGGCTGCTATGACAGTGAGTACTGCAATTACCACACAGCAGGCTGCATGCAATTAGTAAATGGTGGGCACCAATTGGTGCAGAGGCCATCACATGCACATGTGCAGATACCTAGAAAATCAGGCTGTACTTGCTGTCCACACATGCAATAATCTCACTGCAGCAACAGAGATAGAGAGAGCAAGAGTGAGAGAGAGACAGAGACAGAAACAGACAGACACAGAAAAAGAAAGAGCAACATCAACAGACAGAGAAAATCCAAAAAAAAGAAAAAGTTATTTCCTTTAAAAAACAGACGGAACAGAGAAATACAAAGGAAAGGTATGTAACACATATGTATTTTCTGGCATGTAGTAGATGTTTTTGAAGAGTACTCTACATACTGTGAATCATCCATATGTGGCAGCAGTACGTATCTATATGTATCTGTACATGTGCATAGGGCAAGGGACATACTGCAACTGTTTGTGAAGGGTGTGTGTGTATATATATATATATATATATATATATATATATATATATATATATATATTGTTAAAGGTTGTTATGTGCATATTTCTATGTAGGTTGTAGTATGTGGCAAAGAAAACAGCATGCAGTGCTGGTATATGACATGTGGTGGTTAAACGCTGTGGGTATGCTTCGTCAGTTTTGCAGTGTTGCAGCTAGTGAGGCCTGCTAAAGCTACATGGGCTAAGGACAACTTCAATGAAGTCTGCACAACACTGTGCAATATTATAACATAACTGTATATCTCACAACTGTCGCATAATTGATATTCCCACCATGAAAAGTGGACTGTATATGTGCGTATATGTACATCTATATGTACAGCAATGGATGTTTATATGTATGTGTGTGTATATATATATATATATATATATATATATATATATATATATATATATATATATATATATAGAGAGAGAGAGAGAGAGAGAGTGTGAGAGCAAGAGCGAGAGAGAGACAGGGCATACTTACTGCGACAGGTGCCTGGTGACCAAGGTATGGACTGAAGCTCAGTGTTGACACTGCAGTGCCATCCCTTCTTGCCAAAACATTGTACCCAATAACTATAACATAGGTGGTAGTCTACCTAACACCAAAGGTGTGATAAGGGAACATGGGACACAGGTGGACAGTAGCCTCCCCTTTGATAATCACAGTGCCACACTAGTCATGTACTCTGTCTACGTGGTACACGTCATCACAAAAGGTGTGTCATCTAGGGAAATATAGGTCAGTGTTCCCCTCTACTCATCACACTTAAAACCCATTATAGAGTACAATGCCCCATGTGGTATGTACCTCACATGACAACTACAGCAACTGGAAAGGCCATAGACATACCTCACAAAGAGTAATACCGGCCTCAAACAGATGCCCTATGCAGACAGACTCACAAAACCACAGCTAGACTGTGTTGCATACCACCTACCCAGAGGTGACCTCTGCCTAACATGCAGAGCTATGTCACACCCGTAGCTGTCGGACATCTTCCACATAAACATATCACAATCCCTCCCAGATACACGCTCTAGGGCCCTAAACCTTGTTAGATCAGTAAACAGCACATGCTGGAGGGATAGATTCCTATCTCAGAGACATGAACGAGAGAAAAGAAAAACCAAAACCAAATAATGACAAAACGAGGATCCTTGTCAGCAGAAACCACACAATAAAACCTTAACGCGTTTTATTTATAATATCCAACAGAGCGTTTTCGCCACAGTAAACCGTGGCTTCTTCAGAGGAAATAAACATCTAAAATAATACACTCCATTTATATCAGGAAAAATCAGGAAGTGACATCTTCCTATTTCCTGAAGACAGCAGCAATTTTCTTTAAAAATAAATGTAGTACACAACACAATGCACTACAAGGCACATCCACAATTAATACCAAAACATGTATAAAACTTTCCTAAGAAAACATAAATTAAAAATATAAATGTTGAAAATCTATTAACACAGGACCAGACACTCAATGAAAGAAAAGACTCCTAAACAAATGTATATAGTTATGTAGGCCTGCAATTACAAATTCCTACTTAGCTATTATTGACACGCTGAAATGTCTTTAGGATATCCAGTCTTGTACCTATGGACATGTATAAACAAAATTCATTTAAAGCCCTAAGGTGTAGGGAAGCCCATTTATAAGGTAATAAATGTCCTAATTATCAAATTGCCAAATACCCCTATACTTAAAGTAAAAGGAACCTGCACTCCCCTGTCTTCGTAAAGGTGACAAACAGCAGGTTGGAATACCAAATAGGACCCTATAATCTATCTAAAATAACTTTTTAATTTCAGTACAGGAGCTATATTGCAGTTACTGTTCAACCCAGGATGCCTAAACGCGTCTAGGCGTAACTGCCATTCCAGTTCCCGATTTTCCAAAATTAACGAAAAAGGGCCACCCCTAGTCCTTAATGGTACATGGTCAATGGCCATAAATTGGAAGCTATGACCTGGATTTAAACCTATATGCTTTGCCAGTGCGTTGTCGTCCTTATTGTTCTTAATAGCATACATATGTTCATACATTCGGTCTCGGACCCGACGGTCCGTTTTCCCGATGTAGAACGCTTGGCAACAATTACACATGGCGATGTAAATAATAGATTTACTCTCACAGTTTAGAGTAAAACGGATGTTGTACTTCCTATCCCTGACCTTAAATGTCTCACCTATTCTGACCTTATTACAAAATTTACAAAAGCCACATTTAAACATACCTCTCCTTTTATGGAATGTATTTTGAGGTACGTCCCTTTGTAACAATTCCTTGAGGTTATGTGATCTCTTAAAAATAAATCTAGGCTTACTACCTAGTTTTTCAACCAAAAGTGAATTAGAAGATATAAGATGCCAGTTCTTCCGTATTATAGCCAGAATCCCTTTAGAATTTTTACTAAAGGTAGTGATGAAACTCAAAGAGAAGTCATATTCTTCACCTATTGATGTTCCTGTGACAATCACCCCATTGTCGAGATTAATCTCATCCGGAACTGTGTTAATAGTGGGGTCAACGTGTGCAGGATTTTGTTGGAGTAATAAAGGTTTATAAAAACCATTGGTCCTTTTAAAAGTAACTTCTCCAATCAGATCTAACAACATTTTATCGGGGTACCCTCGATTACTAAACATCTCTCTCAATAAAGCACATTCCTTGGTAAAGTCCGCCAAAGTACTGCACATTCTTCCTGCCCTCACCAGTTGTCCCTTCACAATGGACCTTTTCTGTTGGTACGGGTGGAAACTGGAGAAGTGCAGGAATGAATTGCAGTATGTAGATTTTCTAAATACAGTTGACATCAGTCCTTGATCTACAGGGTCCTTTACTAACTTGACGTCAAGATAGTCAATCTCACTGGTTGAAAATTTGAATGTAAATTTTAAGAATTCGGTTGTTGAATTCATAGTTTCCACGAAACCTGCAGCTTCTAGTTCCGAGCCCCTGAACAAAATAAAAATATCGTCCAAGAACCGGGTATAGAACATAACAGGTTCCATTAAACCAGGGACCTTCCTTAGAATATTAGCCTCCCAGTATCCCATAACATAATTTGCTATTCCAGCCCCACATGGAGAGCCCATCGCTACACCATGTTTTTGTAGGAAGAAGTCACCATTAAAGGTGAAGTAATTAGAGGTCAGGACTATATCCAATAATTCTGTGACCAAGTCTACTTCCAACTTAGAGGCCTCAAATGCCTGAAGCATAGACCCTATCCACTCCACCGCTTCCTGATGCGGTATAGAAGTGTATAGGTCTATGACATCTATGGTTAAAAAGTTGTTTTCACCATTATATGGGATGCCATTAATGCTGTCAAGAAAGGACCACGAGTCCTTACATATACTGGTAATCTTTTTCATATATTTGTCCAGTATATTTGTAATAAGCTTAGAACAGGGGTATGTAATGGAAGACCTGCCATCAATCAACGCTCTCATAGGGGGATTGTTAATACTCTTATGAATCTTAGGGATTCCGAACATGACAGGTATTTTTGGACAATTTATATCAATATAATTGTACAAATTCATGTCAATTTTACCTGCCAGGAACAGATCCCTAAAATAACCCCTAATTCTCTGAGTGTTGCCATTGACCTCACTCTTTGAAGATTTTATGTAAGCGTCAGTGTCAAGCAACATAGTCATCTTCTCATTATATGTTAGGTTGTCAAATATCACTAACCCGCCACCCTTATCAGGTTTTAATAATCGTACAGGTAACCGACATATCTCATCTAGTAACAACAATTGTTCCTTAGTGATGTTAGAATTTCCTATGCTTACCCTGTCATTACTATTAATAGCAAGGAATCTGAAATCCATTTCACAAATATTCTCAAATAGTTGTAAAGTTGTATGTAGTGGGGGATTAAACACACTAGCCAGTTTCATGGTAGATAAACCATCAACCTTGCCTCCAGTGTTTAAGTTTTCAGTGTCAATTTGTTGGTTAAACACCAATTTGAGATTCATTTTCCTCACAAAACATTTTAGTTCTATAATTTCCTTAGAAATACTCCCATTTCTACTTGGAACAAAAGATTTACCAAAAGCTAATAATTCAACTAGCTGCTCGTCAAGAATAATGTCGGAAAAATTGTAAATCTTAAAATCACCATTCTTATTAGTAAGGATAGCGGGATGGCCATGTACCAAAGTTGGAGAGGGTAGGTCAGTATGCACCATAAGTGAAGGAGGTGGCCCAGATGTATCAAACCCATTAATATCTAGGTCCACAACTAATTCTTTCTCCTGTTCACATAAGACTTGCTGCTGCGTTGACCTAAAAGATTATTGCCATTATTCTGGTTACCTGGTTTGCTGTTAGTGCTTGGACCATGTTGGAAATTATCAGGTCCCCCTTTGTTTCTGGCAAAACCTTTTATTCTGTTACTCCGTCTTGGTCCTGAATTAATATATCCCTCATTATTATCTTCTTCTATTATATCATCCAACCCACTCCTGTCTTCCACCACATCTGTCGTCTGGCTATCACTTATATAACCTGGACGAGTGCCATTAGGTCCCTTTAATTTAGGATATGCACATTTCTTAGAGTAAGCTTCCCTATCTCTGATCAATTTTTCATTTTTATTGGCCTTCAACTTCAACAACAACATGTCAATACTAGATAGAATCCGTCCGTAGTCGAATCTATATCTATTAAAATCCAGGTCAATTTTAATGTCATTGTCCAAGTTATTGATTTCGTTCATTAGTGAGTCAATATGCAACGCATAATACTTAACAATAAGTTCTAAAAGTTGAACACCTTGTTGTTGGAAAAGTGCTTCCAAATCAACCAAAAAAGCCTGGTCAATTATTAAGCCAGATGGCGTGAAGTTGTTCCGTAACCCTTTGGGTATCAAATTCTCAATAATGCATTGTTT
The DNA here is from genome assembly GCF_019279795.1 of Protopterus annectens. Classification (NCBI taxonomy): domain Eukaryota; kingdom Metazoa; phylum Chordata; order Ceratodontiformes; family Protopteridae; genus Protopterus; species Protopterus annectens. Next base: position 671,229,344 of record NC_056727.1, on the reverse strand, counting down.
AAAATAAGCCGACTCCAACTGCAACTTTTTTAATTTAAGCAGTTTGGAGTCAAATAATTTTAGCTTATCTGCTAAACATGTATTTTTAATGTTAGGTACATCAATACCGGATAGCGTACCTTGTTGTCCAAAAGTAAGATTAGTAGTGTCCAGTAACCAAGCCCCTAGGTCCGGTAACCCAGAATTGGTTCCAGCAGGTCTGTTATTAGCATTGTCCAAAACTGTTGTATCAGTTCGTAAGTTGAAATTGGAACGTTCATTTGAGACCGCTACAGCATAAGTAACAGGGCGTCCTGCCCTCTCCTCAGCTCCGAAACTGTCACCAGAAAATGAAAAAGTACCTCCCTGACTGTTAGCTAGCCCAACCGTGGTGCTAGCAGGTAGGTTCTGTCGTTCCGGCTGGCCTGCCGGTATCCAATCATCAAGGCTCACTTGACTCGAACCCATCGTGTTGGCAACACCGGAAATTCCTGCTCTCGGCGTCCGAATAGCAGCCTGCATGTCATCGATCCTTGAGTTCATCTGGTCCAGCCTAGCGGACAGACCGGCAATTAAACCGGCTAGGTCTGTATCAGCGTTGTCACTGCCGCTCGCCATAAAACTGCTTAGTGGGAAACTGCCAAGACAAACAGGAATCCTAGCAAAAAAACCACGAACGAGAGAAAAGAAAAACCAAAACCAAATAATGACAAAACGAGGATCCTTGTCAGCAGAAACCACACAATAAAACCTTAACGCGTTTTATTTATAATATCCAACAGAGCGTTTTCGCCACAGTAAACCGTTTTCTTAGGAAAGTTTTATACATGTTTTGGTATTAATTGTGGATGTGCTTTGTAGTGCATTGTGTTGTGTACTACATTTATTTTAAAGAAAATTGCTGCTGTCTTCAGGAAATAGGAAGATGTCACTTCCTGATTTTTCCTGATATAAATGGAGTGTATTATTTTAGATGTTTATTTCCTCTGAAGAAGCCACGGTTTACTGTGGCGAAAACGCTCTGTTGGATATTATAAATAAAACGCGTTAAGGTTTTATTGTGTGGTTTCTGCTGACAAGGATCCTCGTTTTGTCATTATTTGGTTTTGGTTTTTCTTTTCTCTCGTTTGTGGTTTTTTTGCGAGGATTCCTGTTTGTCTTGGCAGTTTCCCACTAAGCAGTTTTATGGCGAGCGGCAGTGACAACGCTGATACAGACCTAGCCGGTTTAATTGCCGGTCTGTCCGCTAGGCTGGACCAGATGAACTCAAGGATCGATGACATGCAGGCTGCTATTCGGACGCCGAGAGCAGGAATTTCCGGTGTTGCCAACACGATGGGTTCGAGTCAAGTGAGCCTTGATGATTGGATACCGGCAGGCCAGCCGGAACGACAGAACCTACCTGCTAGCACCACGGTTAGGCTAGCTAACAGTCAGGGAGGTACTTTTTCATTTTCTGGTGACAGTTTCGGAGCTGAGGAGAGGGCAGGATGCCCTGTTACTTATGCTGTAGCGGTCTCAAATGAACGTTCCAATTTCAACTTACGAACTGATACAACAGTTTTGGACAATGCTAATAACGGACCTGCTGGAACCAATTCTGGGTTACCGGACCTAGGGGGTTGGTTACTGGACACTACTAATCTTACTTTTGGACAACAAGGTACGCTATCCGGTATTGATGTACCTAACATTAAAAATACATGTTTAGCAGATAAGCTAAAATTATTTGACTCCAAACTGCTTAAATTAAAAAAGTTGCAGTTGGAGTCGGCTTATTTTAAACAATGCATTATTGAGAATTTGATACCCAAAGGGTTACGGAACAACTTCACGCCATCTGGCTTAATAATTGACCAGGCTTTTTTGGTTGATTTGGAAGCACTTTTCCAACAACAAGGTGTTCAACTTTTAGAACTTATTGTTAAGTATTATGCGTTGCATATTGACTCACTAATGAACGAAATCAATAACTTGGACAATGACATTAAAATTGACCTGGATTTTAATAGATATAGATTCGACTACAGACGGATTCTATCTAGTATTGACACGTTGTTGTTGAAGTTGAAGGCCAATAAAAATAAAAAATTGATCAGAGATAGGGAAGCTTACTCTAAGAAATGTGCATATCCTAAATTAAAGGGACCTAATGGCACTCGTCCAGGTTATATAAGTGATAGCCAGACGACAGATGTGGTGGAAGACAGGAGTGGGTTGGATGATATAATAGAAGAAGATAATAATGAGGGATATATTAATTCAGGACCAAGACGGAGTAACAGAATAAAAGGTTTTGCCAGAAACAAAGGGGGACCTGATAATTTCCAACATGGTCCAAGCACTAACAGCAAACCAGGTAACCAGAATAATGGCAATAATTTTTTAGGTCAATGCAGCAGCAAGTCTTATGTGAACAGGAGAAAGAATTAGTTGTGGACCTAGATATTAATGGGTTTGATACATCTGGGCCACCTCCTTCACTTATGGTGCATACTGACCTACCCTCTCCAACTTTGGTACATGGCCATCCCGCTATCCTTACTAATAAGAATGGTGATTTTAAGATTTACAATTTTTCCGACATTATTCTTGACGAGCAGCTAGTTGAATTATTAGCTTTTGGTAAATCTTTTGTTCCAAGTAGAAATGGGAGTATTTCTAAGGAAATTATAGAACTAAAATGTTTTGTGAGGAAAATGAATCTCAAATTGGTGTTTAACCAACAAATTGACACTGAAAACTTAAACACTGGAGGCAAGGTTGATGGTTTATCTACCATGAAACTGGCTAGTGTGTTTAATCCCCCACTTCATACAACTTTACAACTATTTGAGAATATTTGTGAAATGGATTTCAGATTCCTTGCTATTAATAGTAATGACAGGGTAAGCATAGGAAATTCTAACATCACTAAGGAACAATTGTTGTTACTAGATGAGATATGTCGGTTACCTGTACGATTATTAAAACCTGATAAGGGTGGCGGGTTAGTGATATTTGACAACCTAACATATAATGAGAAGATGACTATGTTGCTTGACACTGACGCTTACATAAAATCTTCAAAGAGTGAGGTCAATGGCAACACTCAGAGAATTAGGGGTTATTTTAGGGATCTGTTCCTGGCAGGTAAAATTGACATGAATTTGTACAATTATATTGATATAAATTGTCCAAAAATACCTGTCATGTTCGGAATCCCTAAGATTCATAAGAGTATTAACAATCCCCCTATGAGAGCGTTGATTGATGGCAGGTCTTCCATTACATACCCCTGTTCTAAGCTTATTACAAATATACTGGACAAATATATGAAAAAGATTACCAGTATATGTAAGGACTCGTGGTCCTTTCTTGACAGCATTAATGGCATCCCATATAATGGTGAAAACAACTTTTTAACCATAGATGTCATAGACCTATACACTTCTATACCGCATCAGGAAGCGGTGGAGTGGATAGGGTCTATGCTTCAGGCATTTGAGGCCTCTAAGTTGGAAGTAGACTTGGTCACAGAATTATTGGATATAGTCCTGACCTCTAATTACTTCACCTTTAATGGTGACTTCTTCCTACAAAAACGTGGTGTAGCGATGGGCTCTCCATGTGGGGCTGGAGTAGCAAATTATGTTATGGGATACTGGGAGGCTAATATTCTAAGGAAGGTCCCTGGTTTAATGGAACCTGTTATGTTCTATACCCGGTTCTTGGACGATATTTTTATTTTGTTCAGGGGCTCGGAACTAGAAGCTGCAGGTTTCGTGGAAACTATGAATTCAACAACCGAATTCTTAAAATTTACATTCAAATTTTCAACCAGTCAGATTGACTATCTTGACGTCAAGTTAGTAAAGGACCCTGTAGATCAAGGACTGACGTCAACTGTATTTAGAAAATCTACATACTGCAATTCATTCCTGCACTTCTCCAGTTTCCACCCGTACCAACAGAAAAGGTCCATTATGAAGGGACAACTGGTGAGGGCAGGAAGAATGTGTAGTACTTTGGCGGACTTTACCAAGGAATGTGCTTTATTGAGAGAGATGTTTAGTAATCGAGGGTACCCCGATAAAATGTTGTTAGATCTGATTGGAGAAGTTACTTTTAAAAGGACCAATGGTTTTTATAAACCTTTATTACTCCAACAAAATCCTGCACACGTTGACCCCACTATTAACACAGTTCCATATGAGATTAATCTCGACAATGGGGTGATTGTCACAGGAACATCAATAGGTGAAGAATATGACGTCTCTTTGAGTTTCATCACTACCTTTAGTAAAAATTCTAAAGGGATTCTGGCTATAATACGGAAGAACTGGCATCTTATATCTTCTAATTCACTTTTGGTTGAAAAACTAGGTAGTAAGCCTAGATTTATTTTTAAGAGATCACATAACCTCAAGGAATTGTTACAAAGGGACGTACCTCAAAATACATTCCATAAAAGGAGAGGTATGTTTAAATGTGGCTTTTGTAAATTTTGTAATAAGGTCAGAATAGGTGAGACATTTAAGGTCAGGGATTGGAAGTACAACATCCGTTTTACTCTAAACTGTGAGAGTAAATCTATTATTTACATCGCCGTGTGTAATTGTTGCTGCCGTTCTACATCGGGAAAACGGACCGTCGGGTCCGAGACCGAATGTATGAACATATGTATGCTATTAAGAACAATAAGGACGACAACGCACTGGCAAAGCATATAGGTTTAAATCCAGGTCATAGCTTCCAATTTATGGCCATTGATCACGTACCATTAAGGACTAGGGGTGGCCCTTTTTCGTTAATTTTGGAAAATCGGGAACTGGAATGGCAGTTACGCCTAGACGCGTTTAGGCATCCTGGGTTGAACAGTAACTGCAATATAGCTCCTGTACTGAAATTAAAAAGTTATTTTAGATAGATTATAGGGTCCTTTTTGGTATTCCAACCTGCTGTTTGTCACCTTTACGAAGACAGGGGAGTGCAGGTTCCTTTTACTTTAAGTATAGGGGTATTTGGCAATTTGATAATTAGGATATTTATTACCTTATAAATGGGCTTCCCTACACCTTAGGGCTTTAAATGAATTTTGTTTATACATGTCCATAGGTACAAGACTGGATATCCTAAAGACATTTCAGCGTGTCAATAATAGCTAAGTAGGAATTTGTAATTGCAGGCCTACATAAATATATACATTTGTTTAGGAGTCTTTTCTTTCATTGAGTGTCTGGTCCTGTGTTAATAGATTTTTAACATTTATATTTTTAATTTATGTTTTCTTAGGAAAGTTTTATACATGTTTTGGTATTAATTGTGGATGTGCTTTGTAGTGCATTGTGTTGTGTACTACATTTATTTTTAAAGAAAATTGCTGCTGTCTTCAGGAAATAGGAAGATGTCACTTCCTGATTTTTCCTGATATAAATGGAGTGTATTATTTTAGATGTTTATTTCCTCTGAAGAAGCCACGGTTTACTGTGGCGAAAACGCTCTGTTGGATATTATAAATAAAACGCGTTAAGGTTTTATTGTGTGGTTTCTGCTGACAAGGATCCTCGTTTTGTCATTATTTTATCTCAGAGACATGCCATACTCTGGATCAAACCACCTATCAATAGCAAACAAAATGCCTCATTAGCAGTTGTCATAAATACACCTGATGATTGGTTGGGAGATAGGAAATACACCCCGGGAATCACCTCTGTGGCTCTGGTTGACAGGGGCAAGTGAAATTAAATTACATGTGTGTCAAAGGCCAGGGTAGCGTATGGCTAGGCTTCTATAGGCCCTAGGGCCAATATCGTATTACCTACCTATGACACGATGCACACACACATGTACTTAGTGCAATAATTGTTATGTGAGGTTGACTGAGTGTGATGGTGAATGTGTTGGTGAATGTGTGCAAGGTCTGTAAAGGTGTGATAGCTTAGTGTGAAATTGTTTCCGTCATGGTAGTTTGTGTCCTAGCTGTGATCCCAGCAAAAGATGTGTATGCTATTGCTAGGCAGAAAAAGTTGTATGGCATATGGTGTGACGTAGTCCCTTGTTGTTGACTGTGGTGTCCCATTGTAGGCTAAAGCAATAGATTTTTGCTTAGTGAGTGGTACTGCTGGTGAATCCAACTCCCATATGAACTGTAGTACTACCTGAAGCTGTAGGCCTAAAGAGTACAGTATGGTGTATGTTCACATTGCTCGGAAACACTGTTTTGTGTGTTCCCTGTAGTCCTCACAGATTACATACCTCAGGCATAAGGTTTTGTAAGTAGTGACACACAGTACTGTATGGTACACAGGTAAAGCTCATCTGGGTTGGCATACATTTGTGTGTTGTATGTATGTCTGATATGTGTGTAATTATGCCTGTACCATGCCCTCAATCATATGTGTGTTACAGGGTATACGTGTGTATCTAGCAACATGTATAGTCTAGTACAGCAGTATGCCACCTATATTAACAATTGTGCACATATGTTAGGCAGGGGTTTGGCATCAATGACTAGGGTGGTATACTGGTAATACTGTAACTGTACTTTACATTCATTGCAATGGATGACATCTTTCTCTATGCATTAGCTTGATATATACCTCCTGTGGCTAGGTGGTGCATTGTGTCACATACATTGTGCCATGTACTGATGTATAGTCTTACATACTGGCTTCTCTTTGCTGCTGTGCAGAACATGGTTTGATATATAGAGCGTGCCAGGCACTGTCAGCCAGTTGTGGCCTGAGCAATAATATGTGGCATTGAACATGTGTATCCTCTGACAACCAATTGGATGCTATATATGGCAGTTAATTGATATCTGTACTTTAGAATATTAAGTGTGCCACATGACTTGCTCACACATCTTGTTTAATTGCCTTCCAGGGGCATGGCCAACCAACGAAATCCGTGTTATACAGCTGCAGAGGAAGCGGAAATACACAGCAGCCTGGTGCAGCACTACACCCTGCTGTTCTCTAGAACCAGCCAGGACCAGCATGAGCGGACTGCACTGTGGCAAGATCTTGTTTTTCAGGTAAATGACATAGGCATGCATAACCGGACATATGAGCAGGTACGCCATCACTGCAGTGATTTAATTAGACATGTCCGGCGGCGTGCATCTGATATCCGTCGACAACAGTTTGCCACAGGTGGTGGGGTAGTCATTCATCCCCCCCTCACCAGAGTGGAGGAGCTGCTCATAAGCGTGGTGGGGTCTGGCCAACAACAGGAACAGCAACATACATGTGTCATCATGGAGGCCGGAGCCACCCAGCATGTTGACATGGAGCGTGCAGGTAACATGACCTATCTGTAGACTACTGTTACCTGTATTGGTAGATTATGCATATGTGAGATGTGTACTGTGTGTGTAGCAGTTGTGCTGCATAGTGTTGTGCAATACTGATATTTGGAATATAATCTGTACGCCTGTGGCTGTCGTCTGTTGTACTACTGTAGTTTAGCAAACTCACAGTAGCAATGCCACAGTTGTGGCCACTGACAAACTGTCTCATATTATTGTAGGTCCCTCTGGTGTGACAGCAAGGCAGCCGGTCGATGCTGGTGAGTGTGTTATAATTTTAATATGGCTAATGAAATGTGCATGTCATAGGTGAGGTGTAGGCCATGTACATGTAACACACCTACGCATAATGCATGCTGTCCGTATTTGCTGTGAGACTATGCACATCTCAGTAATGACAGTAGCTGCCTCAATCACATGCAATACACAGAGCATCACACACAATTGTGGCAACACCGTACTGGACATTGGATAGGCATAGTTGATACACATGTACACAGCATACACAACTTTGTCATATGCAGTACACCTTAACATGCTACACATAGCATATCCAGACACCCGCTGTAAGGTCACACTTCAGTATCCCACATCATCCACACAGCACACATAATATACCTGAGGGGTAGAAGCCTATCATTGGGCTGTGCGACACTCTTCAACACATAACACATTCATGTTAGGCAATGCTGCCTATTGGGCACCTTACAAACCTATGTAACAAGTGGCTGTGTAATTGTGACTGTAGCCACAGTACTGCAGTTCAGGTACAGCATGCTAGGTGGCAGTCTGGCAAACATTAGTAGCCTTGAGTAACCACATGATGCATGATGACGATGGCTCATGGTACTACACCCCATCCAGTTACAGTGACCACAGTACTACACATAGTAGTCATTGCTATGCACCTCAGTGTTGTGTGTGTGTGTAAACATATACACCTATACACAATATGCATAGCAATCACCATTTGTACAAAGTGACACATATATGTCTTGTAATGCTATTGAGTGTATAGGTCACATGACACACATTGGGTATATGTGATGTTTAATGTTGCAGTCATGTTGTAGCATGCCATGTCATGGCTGGCACTGGCATGTCCACAATATGTCCTACACTCACCATACCCACTGTACAATGGCCATGTTGAGCAATGGTATTCCATCATGTATACATGCACCACTCATCCTGTGTGTATACATAGCATGCATGTGCTAAACCAGTGTCCACAATTATCTGCTACAGACACAGATACTGTAATCAGAAATGGATATCTATGTGACACACAGATACACATCCAGCCGTGGTATGTATACCTGTGAGTGATGGTGCACAGGACATTGCAGACCTTTTAATGCTTGCACAGCAATGTTGTGTCCATGGACACATTGCATTCCAGGGTGAGGCCAATCACTGAACAACAACACACACATGCATCAAAGCCATGTATACTGTTATTAACACAGGCTGTCTACACTCACACTGCATGGTCTTGAGCAACAAACTTTCTGCATGCTGACATGTGTGATATGACTGTTTGCCTTGTGGTACTGTAACCCACCTTCAACCACTATTAAGTATGTTTTGGATTGCTGGTGGTGTGTGTAGGTATCTGCTGTAGTGAGGAGTGTATTTGTGTGCATGTGTGCATGTGTTCATGTGTGCATGTGTTCATGTGTTCATGTGTTCATGTGTGCATGTGTGCATGTGTTCATGTGTGCATGTGTTCATGTGTGCATGTGCTCATGTCTTCATGTGTTCATGTGTGCATGTGTGCATGTGTGCATGTGTGCATGTGTTCATGTGTTCATATGTTCGTGTTCATGTGTGCATGTGCTCATGTGTGCATGTGTGCATGTGTGCATGCATTCATGTGTTCATTTGTGCATGTGTGCATGTGAGTATGTGTTCATGTGTGCATGTTTGCATGTGTGCATGTGTGCCGACATCATGTACAGGTCATAAAGTATGTTTTCTGTCTCCCTCCCACAGGTGCTGTGTTAGGGCTGGTTCACTGCAGCAGGGAAACTGATGTCACTGAGCCACATAGTGATAATGAAGATAGATGTGTTGAGGCACAGGCATGTTTGGCCAGGGTCTGTCTTTGGGCCACCAATCGACAGTACACAGCTGTCCACCCCATCCATGCATACAGTCATACTGCCAGTACATCCATCACCAATGACCATAGCTGAGGGACAGCGTACAGTTGGCATTGGCCAGGACAGTGTGGTATCCATGGCACATGCATCCCAACACAGCAGCCATACCCAGATGTCTGGAAGGGTACCACATAGGCAGATGTCCAGGGATTCTCGTAGGAGCACTGCTGCTCATCATGCCACTGGCAGACGTGCCACAGGTCTGACAACGTCACGCATGTTCCAGGCTGTCATGGAGGCACAGGCATGTATGGAACTGTACACCAGACAGGGACTAAGGGCACAGAGGGCACATAACACTGCCATCATTGACAGTATCCATGACCTAGCAGGTGCCATCTGTCATTACACTGAGGTCACTGATAGACGTTGGGGAGAGACATTAGATATCCTCCACAATGTCATGTCCATGTGTCAGGACAATGCACAACAGTTAAGACATCGACGTGGATATATGCCAGCAACATCAGCAGCTGGCAGTCGCCGCAGACATCCCTCAAGCCACAGCCACTCCCGTAGTGCCAGTACCAGCCCCAGCAATGTTGGGGGTGGGCTGTCCATTGAATGTCCTAGAAGACCATGTGCACGTGGCTCTGGACAGTCCCAGCTGGGGCCTGTGTCCAGTGTACATCCATCCAACTCTGGGGATAGTACCCAGTCTGGCTTAGTACCTAATAGTGTCAGTAGCACCCCTGCCAGGCACAGGTACCATACCCGTGGCCAGAGATGGTGATCTGTAAAGCCCCGCAGGTACAGTCTGTGGCTGTCCCACAAATACCTGTATATGGCAGCCACATGGTGGAACTGTGTGCATGCAGACACACACACATACTCCAGACACCTAGGGCTAACACATACCCACACACATTACAACATTGGCCCATTCCAGTATTCTTGCCCCTCACACACACACACACACACACACACACACACACACACACACACACACACACACACACACATATGCATGTCAATTGGATGGCTCACTGTAGGCCTCTGGCAAACCAACAACACACCCTGTGCATATGATGAAACCTGTACCGCCTCCTGTCATCTTTAACATCGATGCAGGAACAGGCTACCATGGTGCTGATGCACAGGGTGTCTAGCAGTATAGCAATGTTAGCATGTTGTCAGCTGTAGAGTGTAATGATATGCTTGAAGGTGTAGCTGAGCAGGCATGATGCATTAAAGCTATGATTGTCATTGTAGTGTTGTTTACACCAGTGTTGGTTCCAATTGTGTATTGCCCGGCCACGTGCCACTTGGCTGATGTGTGCAGAATTGGCAGCATGTGTTAGAGAGTGGACAGTATGTGTGGGATGTGTGTAGCACAGATTTGCAGGTGTACAGTTGTGAACATGGTGGAGGTGCACTGTCTGCATGTACATGCATAGTGGACACATGGCCAGGGTGACATGCTCTATATTACACAGTAACACTCCATAGTGTCTATTGGTGGCCAGTATGCATTGTGCTACACACATTCTGGAACCTGACTACACATGTGCGTATGACATGGTTTGACACTGTGCTGTGGGTTATACTGTTACTATCTGTCATTGTTTTGCATCATGGTGGTATACATCACTTCAACAGCCTGACCATAACCAATCGTTAGATGATGTCTTGATAACCAACACACAGATGTAGGACTCACAGCAACATTTGGATCCTTCAGGTACAATACAATGCCAGTAACCACTGGTATTCACCTGCACCCATTACTGAGACCACTCCTGTTTGGCATATAGCTCTCTTAGGTACACGCAATCACAGTAGGGATATGTCCGTCCACATCTGGTAATGCATACTGTGGCTTATAATGCATTCTCCAGATGACACACACATCCTCCACAAGGGTATCATACAGACAGATGCCTGTTGTCAAACCCATGCTGTAAAGCTATAAGCCAAACTAAGCATAGTCATCCACTTTTATGGAACATATTATCCCCACAGTACCACATAGGTAGTAGCCACCAACATGATGAACAGGTACCGATGTGTACATGCAACCAAGTGTTATGTCATCTCTCCTTTGTTAATCACATTTCCAAAGGTATTTTGGAATCCCTTGGTGGATCACATAAGCAATAAGGGGTCTGCATGCAAATCCACATAGTTTGTTCTACACCTGTTATGAATAGTCATCATGGACAGACTGTGCTGCGTTTGAACAGGTCTGACATATTCCTTGGCCATAGGCCCTCACTCACACATTCCAATAGGAACCGTAATGACTTTGTGTGACACAGATGACCTAGATCAGGGATCACTGCAGTGGCTGGCCTTCTCACAAGCATACAGATGTGACCTAAGGTCTGGGAAGCAGCAACACAGTCTGGCAAGGATGACAGCTGTGTTCTTGGAGAAAGCAGGGTTCCCACACATGCAATCATTGAGGTAACATGTACAGATATGTATTTGACACACAGCTAGCTCACATGTGCAATGCATACTGATATGTCATACAGTGGTAAAAGCAAAACCCACAACACATTAACCAACAGTGTCACACACACTCACCAAGTGCAGGATTCAAACCCCTACCTAACTATTTCATGATAGTGGAGAAGTACGCATTAACACAACATGCTATGCACATTACTGGGAGTTCTGTTTTCCACAGGTATATTTGTAGGATGGTGACATCATCAGACTTGACAAAGGTTAGATTATCACTTTTGAGGTGTTTCACTACTCTCCTAAAAGGCTGTTCTTTTCCAAGGAGAACACACACACACACACACACAGTTGCCCAGTGCAGGATTCCAACCCCTACAAAACTACTTCATGACACTAGAGGAGTATGGATTAACACGACACACTATACAGTTTACTGGGAGTTCTTTTTTTCCACCGGTATATTTGTAGGATGGTGACATCATCAGACTTGACAAAGGTTAGATTACCACTTTTGAGGTGTTTCACTACTCTCCTAAAAGGTTTGTCCTTCCAAGGAAAACACACACACAGTTGCCTGGTGCAGGATTCAAACCCCTACCTAACTACTTCATGATACTAGAGGAGTGTGCATTAACACAACACACTGTACAGATTACTGGGAGTTCTTTTTTCCACAAGTATATTTATAGGATGGTGACATCATCAGACTTGACAAAGGTTAGATTACCACTTTTGAGGTGTGTCACTACTCTCCTTAAAGGTTGTTCTTTCCCAAGGAGAACACACACAAACACACAGTTGTCCAGTGCAGGATTCAAACCCCTATTTAACTACTTCATGATACTAGAAGAGTACACATTAACACGACACACTATACAGATTACTGGGAGCTCTTTTTTCCACAGGTATATTTATAGGATGGTGACATCATCAGACTTGACAAAGGTTAGATTACCACTTTTGAGGTGTGTCACTACTCTCCTAAAAGGTTGTTCTTTTCTAAGGAGAACACACACAGTTGTTTGGTGCAGGATTTGAACCCCTACTTAATTATTTCATGATACTAGAGAAGTACACACTAACACAACGCACTATACAGATTACTGGGAGTTCTCTTTTCCACAGGTATATTTGTAGGATGGTGACATCATCAGACGTGACAAAGGTTAGATTACCACTTTTGAGGTGTGTCACTACTCTCCTAAGAAGGTTGTTCCTTCCCAAGGAGAACACACACAGTTGTTTGGTGCAGGATTTAAACCCCTACCTAACTACTTCATGATATTAGAGGAGTACAAAGTAACACGACACACTATACAGATTACTGGGAGCTCTCTTTTCCACAGGTATATTTGTAGGATGGTGACATCATCAGACTTGATAAAGGTTAGATTACCACTTTTGAGGTGTGTCACTACTCTCCTAGAAGATTGTTCTTTCACCAGGAGAATGCACACAAACATGTACAGTTGTCCGGTGCCGGATTCAAAACCCTTACCTAACTACTTCATGATACTAGAGGAGTACACATTAACACGACACGCTATACATATTACTGGGAGCTATCTTTTCCACAGGTATATTTGTAGGATGGTGACATCATCAGACTATATGAAGTGTGTTACATTAGGTGACATTAGATGGCCTACATTGAAGGAATGTCTAAACACTTTGGCCATGTGATCAGGAAAGGTGAGTTTACTATCTACCTGTGTCCCCAAGGCCATAATGACTTTCTCCGTACATGCCGGATTACCACCTATGTGGTCATTTGTGTGCACTTTGTATTACCCAAAGGAGATGACTATGCATTCTTTGCCATTCAGCTTGAGGGCATTGTTTTGACACCAGGTATCTGTCTCTGTAAGACACTTCTGGAGGATGTCTGTGTCAGCTGTACAGTCAATTATGGACCACAGTTTCCAGTCATCTGCAAACCTGTTCAGCCTTACACCTGCCGTGATTGCCTGTACCTCTGAGCAGTATCAACTGAACAGGTGGGGTCCCAGGACCAAGACCTGTGTGATACCATTTGTGACTGGCTTAGAGTTGGACATGGCACCCGCAACTATGAACATGTGTGTTTGATCTGTGAGCCACTTGGCCACCCTTCCTGTGACATAGCTGTTCATGTTCAAGCTGGTACACTTGTCCATGATGACAGAGTGGGGAATGGTGTGGTAAGCCCTTAGTGAGGTCCAGGTGGGCTGTGTGGACTACTTTCACTTCCATCTATGTTCATGGTAACTGTTTTAAATAAGTCAACTAGGTTTGGGAGCCAGGCTCTGCCTTTAACAAGGTGAAGTTGTGTAGAGTCCAGTGTCTGGAGATCTCCAATGTCTCAGTATATGGGTTCCATGACAATTTGCTCAATAGCTCTGTAGACCAGGCTGAGTACACATGTTGGGCAATGGTTTCCAGGTTCTGTTTTGGCACACCCTTTGTGGAGCTGGATGACTGTTAGTGTATGCCATTCTTTGGGTACATAGCCTGTGGTACGCTTGAGTCTGGACAGTAAATGTAGGTGAGGGTGTAGTAGTTCCTTATGGGCCTAGTGTAAGACATAGCCTGGGACAACTTACAGACACATTGATGCTATGTTCTTAGCTTTGGTGAGGGCTGTCTTTACCTGCATGTCCATGACGTCTGGGTCTCTGCATCCTTCTGTGATGGACACAGGCCCTTTTGGGGGTGATGGGGGGAGTTTACACTGAACATGTCCCCCTGGGTGTGGGCAATGAAAGTTGGTTTGGTGTATGTCATTACTTTTTTCAGTAGCTGACTGCATATTTTGAAGTTGACACCTACATGTCTGGTATAGCTACTGAAGGCTTTGTGGTTGTTATTCTTACATTCCTTGACAATTGGTCTTTAGAAACTGTCCTTGGATTATTTTATAAGCGATCATTGTTTCATCCTAATAATGATCAGTGATGTCTTTCCTTTAGTGAAGTTGGCTCTATCAGGTGTTAGTTTCCTCCTTCTGTTGTCTAGCTTATTTATGGGTAATGACCACCAGATTGTTTTCTTATATTTGGAGGAGTGCATCTTGGTTTTATTTGTGATGTCTCAATCCATGCATCCCTGTAGATGCTCATAGGATGCACTTGTAAATGATTTGGCAGATTGTATACCATTATCCTATAGCAAGAGCACTTTGGAACTTTCCACTTTGGTCTTGGGAAGTTTGCAGTTTGCTTTTGAAAATGTCTTCACAGTGGTTTCATTGACTGGGTGTGGGGGCTGGATGTGGATGTCCAGTGTGATTACTTAATGATCTGATATTACCAGCGAGGGGTTTATCTTTGTTCTGGAACACTGGTACCCCATGTTGGTGATGATCATGTCCAGTATGTTGTCACCTCTAGTGTCCATGCTGACCAGCTGTTCCAGGGTGTTAGAGTTTCTTAACTCTAGGATACATTGGGCAAAGGATGTTGTATACGAGTAATTCACCCACTCAATGTTTGGGTAGTTGTAATCTCCTCATATAATGGCGTTTGATAGGACCTTTATATTTGCCATTTGTTCTCCAGAATACTGAGTGAGGTTCCTGAGACAAGGTATGTGATCTGTAGCAGGCTACAATTTGATGGGCAGCTTTGCCTAATGTTAGTTGCACTTCCATGGTTTCCAAGGCCTCATGCTGTGCCAGTAACCTGGAGGTGTGGATATCCATAAGGTAAATGGCTACACCACTTCCTTTTGTATTTCACTTGTGGTCTTGGGTCTAAAGGTCAGGGTGATTGTGAGTGTTTTACATGGATCATATCCAACAACTGTATGTATGCCATAGCTTTGTATGTTAGGCTCTGAGTAGGCGATATGGAAGGGAGTACAGATGGAGTATTTTGCGATGGTCTGTGTATGGCATGTATTTCAGGCCACTAATGCTCTTTGTGAGGTATTGCTGCTGGCTTTCCAGTTGTTGTAGTTGTCTTGCGAGGTACATAGCAACAGTGATGTTGTACTCTTTTATAGTTCTAGTGAGTGGTGAGTAGAGGGGAACAATGTTCTCTTTTATTCAGCATGAGACACATTTTGTGATGAGGTGCACCACATAAGAGGGTTTCCTGACTACTGTGGGAATGTGCTTATCACAGTTGTATCCACTGAGGGTCTCTTGTCACACTTACAGTGTGAGGTATACTACCACCTATGTTATAGTTCTTGGCTACAACGATTTTAACAAAGGTGATGATAATGCACCTTTTGGCATTGAGCTACAGCCCATGGCTTGGACAACAGCCATCTGTCTCAGTGAGGCCCTTTTGTAGGATGTCCACATCTTTAGTGTTTACAATGATGGCTCCTAGTTTGCAGTCCACTGGAAACTTCAGTAGATATAGAACTTCCATGTGAATGTTTACTTCAGGGAAGTAGATACTACATAGCCTGGGAAGTTATCTAGTCCCATGGCTGCTGTGATACTGGCTTCGGAGAGTGTTTTTTACCTGTGCAGCTGTGATAACAGCAACTTTGCAGTCTTCCATTATAAACATGTGCTCTTTCATGGGTGAGAGGGGGGTAAAGTTAACACTGATCCTATCTGCCAGGATGTTGCCAATATCAGTTGGCTCTGTACATTTAGTGCCATTGAGCTGTAACTCAGAACAGATCTGAGTGTAACCATGACATGGACCTGTCTGTTGGGCAGAGATCTCCTGCGTAGACAGTATGCAACAGAGTAAAGCTTGGGTTACATTCATTCTTGTTGCATGGGGCAACTTTTTGAGGCCAGTAATCCTCTTGTTAAGGTTCTTCATTGGTCTTTCTAGTTGCTGAACTTGCCTAGTCAGATTCCTCGCAAGTGTGTTGTGGTACTTTCTGACAGGTCTGATGACTGCTGAGTAGTGGCAACCTTCTTTGACCTACATGCACAGACCTTGGCAGTTTGTGTGTACACATAGCAGGATTTTCAGACCACTTTGTGAATGTGTTTCTGGAAGTAGAGATGACTATACACATTTGTCCATAGATCCCTTATTATCACATCCCTATTTAGCCTACGTGTGTGAGCATGCCCAGTATGACCTTTCAGTATCTTCCTGCCTGACATTTGCTTTGTTTCTTTAAGTGTGTGAGCATGCCCAGTATGACCTTTCAGTGTGATGCTGAATGAAATCCACTACATTTGTTGGAGTGTGTGAGCACGCACAGTATACACATTTATACTATATGTGTATGGTAAATCAGGGTGTATTTTTACAGCACGGCTCACCTTTGTGTCATAGATCATCAGGGATCATGCTGTGCCTGCAAGGCTTCCATGAGACACTTTGCATAGACCTATCAACATTTCTACATACGGGGGGGGGGGGGCAGCTATTCTTTTTACATTTCTACTCGTGGGCACACCAGATTGCTACTGTGGGTGTACATAGGATGTGGGTTTCACCTTACACTTATACACATTTTCTGTGCCTGCACTGCTATGTACAGGACACCATTACAGTCTGTACTGTTGCCTATCATACTGGCTTGAGGCATACTACTGTACTACAGATCTTAGCGTCCATTGCCACATATATTAGCTTGCGACTTCATAGCCTACACAACCCACATCACAACGCCTGTCCTGATGTTCACTGTCTGCATAGGCGTGTGGGTGAGGTTACCCTTTTGCCTCATTAGGGGCATGATACAGCATTGCTTTGTGTTTGCATTGGTGTACAATTGTCCTGCTGTGTCTGTAACATTGTAATGCTATCATGGCTTAGTGGTTCAGTATTATGACTATAGTGCACAGTATCCTGGTTTCAAGCCCTGTCACTGCTTTTTATTTTCATGCTGGCCAGACCAGACTGCTTAAGGAACAGTAAAGCAGATATGAGCATATTTAACTGACTTTGCTCAACTTTGGCCGACCTTGGCCAACATTGCACGAGCAATTTTGTTTACATATACTAGATATTGGTAAAAGCTGCTTAGCACTGCTTCATATTGCTTAAAACATGGAAATCATGCCTCAGATGGTGCTGCAGGGCTGCCTATGTCAGATGCACATACTACACTCCCTATACATGTTTGGAAACAGGTAGTGTCAAGTTAGGCATCCCTTTTATTTTATGTGCGAGTCAGTGAGAGGTATAATTTCCAGGGTTCCTACTGAGCCAGTGTATGTGCTATGTGTTGCCTCTTTGCCAAGGACAAGGCATACTGGGCATGCCTCCTTCTGCCTACTGGGGCAGGCTCAGGTTGTTCCTCCTCCGAGTCATGATGTGCCTGTGCAGGCCTTGGCAATGATAGGGGGCTGTTTGGCCCTGCCCCATGCTGTTCCTGCTGCAGCTGTTTTCGAAGGATCATATTGTGTAGCATAGCACATACCATAACAATTTGGGTACATGTAGTTAGTGAGTACTGCAAAGCTCCACCAGATGTGTCCAGGCACCAGAACCATGACTTGAGCATCTCAAACATACGTTCAATTACATTTCGTGTTTGTGTGTGTGCCTCATTATGGAGTTCTTGTTCAGGTGTGTGTGCATTTCTGATGGGTGTCATCAGCCATGGCTCCAGTGCGTATCCAGCATCCCCCACTAGGTGACCGTCAGGGATGTCCCCATTTGCAAATGTCTGGTACAGCTGCGACAGATGCCAGATATGGGAATCATGGTAGCTTCCAGGGCAGCCAGCACACACATTCAGTATTATGCCCTGGGCATCACAGATGACCTGGCAGTTGCTGGAGTGGAAGCCCTTGTGGTTGATGTAGGCCCTACCCCACTCACCAGCTGGTGCTTTGACATGTATGTGCATGCAGTCAATTGCACCCACTACCTCTGGGTATTCCGCTATTTGCTGGAAGAGATGCATATTGCTGGCCAATACCTCATGGGAATTGGGGAAATATACATGATCACCGACATGTGCTCACATGGCATTCAGAAACTGGTGCGGTACCCTTGATGCTGATGCCTGTGAAATCCCCATCATATCACCAGTTGGTCTCTGGAAGGTACCTGTTGCTAGTATTCTTAGGCCAACACATACCTTGGTTTCCACTGGGATGGGTTCCCCTCTGTTGGTTCTGTGTGTGAGGCGTGGCCTGCACAGCTCAACAATTTGCTGCATGAGCTCTTTGTCCACTCTATAGCGCTCCACTATCTCCAGCTCATGTAGTCCCTGGTAGGTTACCCTGGGTCTGTGCACTCTTCTCCGTCTCCTCACTGTGGGTTGCTCAGCAGCATTCGCAATGGCACCACCCTCAGTATCTTGCACATGTTGACTTATAACAGCAATGGCAGCCCCTAACATTTTTTTGTCTCAGTTTAAGCTTTTTAAGTTTTTATTTCTCTTTGTTGACTGCAGTGTTGCAGTGTTTCTGAGAAAAACATGGGGGAATGTTGTTTTTAGAGTTTTAGGTGCTGGGCTGGGCTGGGCTAGTGTACTGCCTGTGTAATTGGCTGATTCTGATTGATTTCACCTGGCAGCTCTGCTAGTTCTCCTTGGTTAACTTCCTACTACTTCTTTTCCTTCCTTTTCGCTTTTTGTTTCCACAGGAGGCAGCGCCATGCAAACAAGCGCAAACACGCGCACACAGGCTTACACAAGCTTACACAGGGTTAGGTGGGTGCACTTTCATGTATACTAGCTTAGACGGCCTAACACAGGCTTACACGGGTGCACACCCGTGCACACAGGCTTAGATGGGTTTACACGCGCGCACACATGCACACACAGTGTCAGCAGCTTTGCAAAAAACTTTAGTGATAGCCACGGCGTACACCTTCAGTTTCTTGATTTCAGTTTAGACAACTGTAGACACACCTCTTTTAGTCCTGAGTAACTCACAGCAAACACATGCCACTCTGCTCCAATAAGCTTACAGTCTTTTTGATACATACCCCATCATGATGTCACCCATCTTCCACTCTGTTACTCCCCTTTTCCTACTCTTAAAGTCTAGGGACATGGTTCACATAGCAGGAAATATTGGAATTCACTATCCTTATCCTCATTTGCATAGGATTGCCTACTAATGCTTGGTTACATCTCTCAGACTGAGCTTCCCTCCTTAGCAACCTCTACTCAGTAGCCATGTTGTCTTCTGCCTGCCATTCACTTGCATGGCAGATGAATATTTTGAATAAAATCCCTATTTGTGGCTTTTATTTTTTTGTTTTTCTGGTTTTTAGAGAGCAGCATGTTTGCGCGCGCTGCGCTATGCTTAAACATCAGAGATCGAGGTAACAAAAATTATTATTTTTTTATTTTGCAATGGAAAAATGCCAATGGCCGCATATTTGGCCATTGGCATGCTTCCTCAACTGGATGCATCCTTTATTTGGAGCTGTCATGGCTCCGTTTTGCTATTTGCAGAATGGTACTCAGTTGCCAACTGAGTACATTTCTGCAAATAACACTACTCTTGCTCAGACAGGTTAGTGTTTCCTGGATTGCAAATTTACCTCATTTGCATAGCTTTCAGCAGCAAATTAGGTAATTTGCATAAACTAACCCTGTCCGTGTAAGAGTCATTTTAGGAGCTCTCTTGCACGCCCCTGCCGGCTGTTCCTGGATCGCTCGGCAGACATGTTGGCTGCATGGAGTATTACTCTAGTCTTAGACTCCATGCAAACCTTCGTGAATCTGGCCCTTTATCTTTACCAAAATATGTTAACAGTTATGCACACTTTCTTCTCAGCTGTATGCAGAGTAAACTGTGGTATTTAGTTTGGCTAGCAGTTTATCAAACAGTTCCTAAATGTTGCATTACACATTGAAATAGCCATATGACAGGGAAAATATAGTACACTATAGTAAACATATGCACCATGTATCCAGTTGAGCAGTTTAACTAATTTCTTAAATACCTTGTCATTGTGCAAGCAAGGGATTGTGGGTGGACAGTCTGTGCTTGTTGCTGATATTTAGCAGGACTGATGCAGTGTTAAACAGACAATACATTATATTTGTCATCTCTGCAAGTACTTTTACCAGAACTGTTTTATAGCCTGCTACCCTGTAGAAACTGAAGCTTCAATTTAATTTGTAAAAAGATAATCCCCCGGATTCACGAATCCTCCGTGTAAGACTAAATAAGTCTTACTCGTAAACTGCAGTTGAACGGTATGATGTCAGCGTGCTATGCATATTCATGAGGGCACCCTGACTCCACTCCAAGTCTAACACGGACCATAAAGGAAGGCAGGGGGTGTGTCTGACTGCCGAGCAGTCCAAAGGTCCATGTCCCTGCAAGTGTCTGAATCGTGA
Source organism: Protopterus annectens (assembly GCF_019279795.1). Taxonomy (NCBI): domain Eukaryota; kingdom Metazoa; phylum Chordata; order Ceratodontiformes; family Protopteridae; genus Protopterus; species Protopterus annectens. Next base: position 671,208,284 of record NC_056727.1, on the reverse strand, counting down.
AATGTCAACACACATGAGCGAGTCCGCTCAAATGTCTGCGTACCTAACACTACACTCCCTCACACTGTAAACCCCCAGTACAGTTATAAAAAGTAAAACTTTTATTTTTTTTCCAGTTCCCGATATAGCTGCCCGTATTTGCGCATGTTTGCCCGGGTGTGCCCATTGCTTAGCTGCAGTTAGCAATGTCGACATTGAAGAGCATAATAAGGAATGTATATGCAAATTAAGTGCAATAGCGTAGTGGTAGAGCCGTCGCACAAAGAGGGGGCATTCACGGTTCGAGTCCCACCACTCCCCTTTCTATTTTATGTTTTAAATTAGTATATGAAATAATTCCTGACATATATGAATAAAATGATACTAAAAAATATTGAAATGGCCTATGTATCAGTGAAAAAAATGTATATTTATAAAGGATCCTGACATATAATTGCCCGTAGTTAAGCAGCACTTTACCCAGTGCAATATATTTGCCCATAGCTAAATAGCTCTTTACCCAGTGCAATATATAGTTGCCCGTAGTTAAGCAGCGCTTTACCCAGCATAATATATTTGCCCATAGCTACATAACACTTTACCCAGTGCAATCGGTTTGCGTGGAGGTGTGCGCCGCGCCAACCAGTGTACCGTCGGGCAACGTGGAGCAACGTAGAGCAAAGTTGCCTAAACACAGCCACACCTCCTAGCCTGTCTGGACAGTAGTAAAATAAAAAGCAATGACAAGGTTCGAACCCAGGACACTGTGCACCATAATCAAAGTACTGAACCACTAAGCCATGACAGCTTAGGATAAACAGCCACTGTTAACATACATATACTTATAAACGGTAGATTAACCATTACTAAGCAGGTCTGCAGTCAGCCGAGAATTTTCAAAAATGGCCAATCACAAAAAAGTGCGGGAAATGCGACATATTTAAGCCCCATAGGCAGGAATACTCACCATAACTGATTGTAGTTCCCATCTATGGTTAGAATGGCTGGTGCTGGAGAGGGTACACACTTTCGAGCGCAACGCTGGGGCATCGAGGAATCAAAATACATGGTTTGGCTCCTTGTCCACTATCATGAGACAAGACTCCTGCAGGGCCAGTTCCAAGGGATGGAGTACAAGGCAGAAGCTTGGAACCCGTTATCTCATGATCTCACCAGTGCCACAGGTGTTCCTCAGACTGGTGAGCAGGTCCGTCACCACCATGCAGATCTGAAGAGATGGAAGCAGGATCTACTGAACCAATGGATAAAGGAGGCCCGTGACATGCAAGATGCCCCACCATTGAGTATGTAGCCATGGAATGCAGTATGTAAGACATGCTAATTTAGTCTATATAATGGATAGGTATGTCTCAATATCCCTTCATTTACTTCTCAGTTGCAGGTGTCCGTGCTGTGAATCAGCAAGCCTATGCAGATAGGTTGCTAAGGCTGTGCCACCAGACAGGTTAGTAATCATTCTGCATGTATTGTTATATAAAATAGGTGAGAGAGCCTGAAAGAAAGTGTTGTAGCCCAATAATACAGCCATAAAATGCCCTGAATAATACCTCTGCATGTACTGTTATATAAAATAAGTCAGAGAGCCAGAAAAAGAGTGTAGTAACCCATTAAGAAAGGTAAAATAAGTCCGGAATAATATCTCTGCATGTACTGTCATATAAAATAAGTGAGCGAGTCTGAAAAAGAGTGTTGTAACCTATTAATAAAGATATAATATGTCTTGAATATGTCTTCCGTATGCTCTGTAATATCAAATAAAGGAGAGAGCCTGTAGAAAAGTGTGTAATGTAATTAATAAAGGTATAATACTTGGAGTGTGTCTGTGTCACTTACTTTGAAATGTTGTTGTACCCTTGCATCATACAAATAGTACTGTTGTAATAAGTGCTGTCAAACCACAGTTGGGCAGTGCCATATAAAGTGGATGATGGAAGTGCCAGTAGCTGTGAAGCATATATAGTCCTCAACAGTCAGTTAATGGCTGGCATGCATAAGTAAATCTGGCACACAAGTAGCTTGTTAATGTGTTCCCCAGAATTGTGAGTGTGCTACAAGAAATGTAGGGTTCTGTAGAAATTGAACTGAAAATGTCACGTGAACACATCCAGATATGTAGATATAGAAATAGAAATAAAATAAATAACTATGTAGCAGTAACATCTGCATCCTGGACAGTTAGTATGTCAGATATAGGTCAGGTATATAATGAACTAGCCAAATCCATTACACAACCTAATGCATGTTGCCAAGTGTAATAATACATGTAGGGGATATACACCTGCAGTAAACAGGAATGTACTGTAGACTAAAAGAACTTATAAGATGTTAATTGAGGTTTCTTTCTACACCCTACTGTATGTGCATAAACAATGCAATTCAACACCTCAGTGGGTATGTGTAATCTCAAAACATTTGTTGGGACATATGTCCTATTGTTCTATAAATATCTGCATTTACTTTGATGCATGTGCCCTGTTCAAACACCACATTCTTGGTGGCCTGTTGCCACCAATCATCCCTGCATGCTGTTGAAATGTCCACTGTAGTTCAATATATGCATGTGTTATGCTTGCTGTTCAACTGTTGGAACCTTGGTGTGTTGGGTTAATGGGAATATTACTGCATGCTGTTACAACTAATTTGGAATGCTGTTGTTTATGTTGTAATTAAACACACCTAATCACAGAACATATGGGAAGGCCGGTCCCAGCGGACCCAACTGTCCCTCCTCAGCTGGTGATTGTACATGGCACCAGCAGGTCCGGTGCCCAGCCCGGGCTCCCCTCCTCCGTTGGTCCTGTGCCACCTTTGGGTGGACGCACTGCAGGGGATGGGGCTCATCCCCCCCTGTGCAAGCGTGGGCGGAGAATAGCCACCTGTCACCCTCCGAAGGGTCTGGGCTGTGGTGCGTAGGGAGATCCAACGTTCAGTCGCTGATCCCCTATGCCAGCTCAAGGCGAGAGTGGTGCAACTCATGGGTGAGCCTGCCCCTCCTACACAGCCCCCAACAGAGCCACCCTCGGGGCTGTGAAGGTGCAGTGGTGACTGCCCATGGGTGGGGATCTCAGTTCCACTGTTACCATCTGTGGGCTCATGGGCTTGTGATTTCCAAACATCCATTCCCATCAATTGTGTTCACCCACCCCATGTGCCCTTGATCTGCTGTGCAGCAAAATAAAACACCTCTGTCAGTCTCGAATCCCGGACCTTGGACACACTAGACTGCATGAAGTACCACTAGGCCACAGTAGATTTACAACATGTTGGTACTGTAATAAATATATCATGCATTACAATAAGTGAATGTAAAGGGAAAATAGGAATGTCATAACACAATTCTTGTTCTGTGGATCTTTACCAGCAGTTGTTGTGGAATTGCATGACATGACTGTGAAATGAGAACCAGCCATTCTAGCTGGAAATAATGTTACAGTAGCACTTTACAAACCCCACACAGTATCAGGTAATTGTCTAATCAGAAAATAAAGTACATACTCCCATGTATCTTGTCTAAGCATGTGGAGGGGTGAGTAAAGTTCTACACTGGCAAGTGTGTACTAGAAGCAGCAAAATTCAGGTTTGAGTACAACATGCAAATCACTGGCTACAACCCTAGCTTCAGAGATAAGAAGTATACCAACCTTCTGACTGACACAACGGTGACCACAGTAAACAAGCATGGGCCCCACTTTGGAAAGCTGAAAGGGCTACGCCTACCTAACCTAGCATTTTATAGCAGTGGGCTGCTATGACAGTGAGTAGTGCAATTACCACACAGCAGGCTGCATGCAATTAGTAAATGGTGGGCACCAATTGGTGCAGAGGCCATCACATGCACATGTGCAGATACCTAGAAAATCAGGCTGTACTTGCTGTCTACACATGCAATAATCTCATTGCAGCAAGAGAGAGAGAGAGCGAGAGAGAGAAAGAGACAGAGACAGAGACAGAGGCAGAGACACAGACACAGGCAGACAGAGAAACACAGAAAAAGAAGGAGCAACAGACAGAGATATGAAAAAAAAATACATTTCCTTTAAAAGAAAATGGAACACAGCAAGAAAGGTACGTAACACATATGTATATGCTGGCATGTAGTAGATGTTTATAAAGAGTACTCTACATACTGTGAATCATCCATATGTGGCAGCAGTATGTATCTCTATGTATCTGTACATGTGCATAGGGCAAGGGACATACTGCAACTGTTTGTGAAGTGTGTACATATATACGTTGTTCAAGGTTGTTATGTGCATATTTCTATGTAGGTTGTACTGTGTGGAAAAGACAATAGCATGCAGTGCTGGTATATGACGTGGTAGTTAAACTCTGTGGGTATGCTCTGTCAGTTTTGCAGTGTTGTAGCAGTGAGGCCTGCTAAAGCTACATGGGCTGAGGACACCTTCAATGCAGTCTGCACAATACTGTGCAATATTATTACATCACTGTATATCTCACAACTGTCGCATAAGTGAAATTCCCACCATGAATAGTGGACTGTATATGTGCCTATATGTACATCTATATGTACAGCAATGGATGTTTCTGTGTGTGTGTGTGTGTGTGTGTGTGTGTGTGTGTGTGTGTGTGTGTGTGTATGTATGTATATATATATATATATATATATATATATATATATATATGTAGATATATATAGATATATATATAGATATATATAGATATATAGACATATATCTATATATGTATATATATATATATATATATATATATATATATATATATATATATATATATAGAGAGAGAGAGAGATATGTAGATATATATATAGAGAGAGGGAGAGAGACATGGGGCATAGTTACTGTGACAGGTGCCTGGCGACCAATGTATGGACAGTGTTGACACTGCAGTTCCATCCCTTCTTGCCAGAACACTGTACCCATTAACTACCACATAGGTGGTAGTCTACCTAACACGAAAGGTGTGATAAGGGAACTTGGGACACAGGTGGACAGTAGCCTCCCCTTTGATAATCACAGTGGCACACTGGCCATGTACTCTGTCTATGTGGTACATGTCATCACAAAAGGTGTGTCATCTAGGAAAATATAAGTCGGTGTTCCCCACAACTTATCACACTTAAAACCCATTGGCGAGTACAATGCCAACTACAGCAACTGGAAAGGCCACAGACATACCTCACAAAGAGTAATACCAGCCTCAAACAGATGCCCTATGTAGACTGACTCACAAACCCACACCTACACTGTGTTGCATACCGCCCACCCAGAGGCGACCTCTGCCTAACATACTGAGCTATGTCACACCCATAGCTGTTGGACATCCTCCACTTAAACATATTACAATCCCTCCCAGATACACACTCTAGGGCCCTACACCTTGTCAGCTCACTAAACAGCACAAGCTTGAGGGATAGAGTCCTAACTCCGAGACATGCCATACTCTGGATCAAACCACCTATCAATAGCAAACAAAGCTCCTCATTAGCAGTTGTCATAAATATTCCTGATGATTGTTTGGGAGATAGGAAATACACCCCAGGAGTCACCTCTGTGGCTCTGGTTGACAGGGGCAAGTGAAATTAAATTACATGTGTGTCAAAGGCCAGGGTAGCGTATGGCTAGGCTGATGTAGGCCCTAGGGCCAATAGCGTATTACCTACCCATGACACGAAGCACACACACATGTACTTAGTGCAATAATTGCTATGTGAGGTTGACTGAGTGTGATGGCGAATGTGTTGGTGAATGTGTGCAAGGTCTGTAAAGGTGTGATAGCTTAGTGTGAATTTGTTTCTGTCATGGTAGTTTGTGTCATAGCTGTGATCCCAGAAAAAGATGTATATGCTATTGCTGGGCAGAAAAAGTAGTATGGCATAAGATGTAAAGTAGTCCCTTGTTGTCGATTGTGGTGTCCCTTTGTAGGCTAAAGCAATACATGTATGCTTAGTGAGTAGTACTGTGGTGAATCCAACTCCCATATGAACTGTAGTACTACCTGAAGCTGTAGGCCTAAACAGTACAATATGGTGTATGTTCACATTGCTTGGAAACACTGTTTTGTGTCTTCCCTTTAGTCCTCACAGATTACATACCTCAGGCATAAGGTTTTGTAAGCAGTGACACACAGTACTGTATGGTACACAGGTAAAGTTCATCTGTGTTGGCATACATTTGTGTGTTGTATGTATGTATATCTGATGTGTGTGTAATTATGCCTGTACCATGCCCTCAATCATGTCTGTGTTACAGGGTATACATGTGTATCTAGCAACATGTATAGTCTAGTACAGCAGTATGCCATCTATATCAACAACTGTGCACATATGTTAGGCAGATGTTTGGCATCAAAGACTACTGTGGTATACTGGTAATACTGTAACTGTACTTTACATTCATTGCAATGGATGATATATTTCTTCATACATTAGCTTGATGTATACCTCCTGTGGCTAGGTGGTGCATTGTGTCACATACAGTGTGCCATGTACTGTTGTATAGTCTTACATACTGGTTTCATTTTGTTGCTGTGCAGAACATGGTTTCATATATAGAATGTGCCAGGCACTGTCAGGCAGTTGTGGGCTGAGCACTGATATGTGGTATTAAAAGTGTGTATCTACTGACAGCCAATAGGTTGCTATATATGGCATTTCATTGATGTCTGTACTTTAGAATGTTAAGTGTGACACATGACTTGCTCACAATTATTGTTTTATTGTCTTCCAGGGACATGTCTCACAATCGCAAACCTGCTTATTCCCCTGAAGAGGAGGAAATACTCCTAGACGCCCTACTACAACATCATACCCTGCTGTTCTCCAGAACCAGCCAGGACCAGCATGCCCGCACTGCACTGTGGCAAGATGTTGTCCATCGGGTGAATGATGTAGGCATGCATAACTGGACTTATGAGCAGGTACTCCATCACTGCAGTGATTTAATTAGACATGTCCGGCAGCATGCCTCCGATGTCCGCAGACAACAGCTTGCCACAGGTGGTGGTGCAGCATCACACCCACCCCTCAGCAGAGCAGAAGAGCTGCTCCTTAGCATGGTGGCTCCTGTCCAACCACTACAACAGACATGTGTCATCATGGAGGCCGGAGTCACCCAGCAAGTCGACTCAGAGCGTGCAGGTAACATGGCATATTTGTAGGCTACTGTTAGCTCAATTGTTAGAACATGCATATGTCAGATGTGTACTGTGTATTTAGAAGATGTGGAGCTTGGTGTTGTGCAATACTGATAATTTGGAACATAATCTGTATGCCTGTGACTGTCACATGTTGTACTACTGTAAAGTTGCAAACTCACAGCAGCAATGCCGTAGTTGTTGACACTGACAAACTGTCTCATATCTTTGCAGGTCCCTCTGGTGTGACAGCAAGACAGCAGTCCCATGCTGGTGAGTGTTCTACATTTAATATAGCAAATAACATGTGCATGTCATAGGTGAGTTGTAGGCCATATGCACATCTAAAACACCTACACATAATGCATACTCTGCATGTTTTCTGTGGGACTCTGCACATTCCAGTAACATGAGCAGCTGCCTCAAACACATGCAATACACAGAACATCCCAACCAATTGTGGTACATTGTAGTGGACATTGTATAGGCAGAGTCAATACACATGCACACAACATACACCACATTGGCATATGCAATCAGCGTTAATATGATACACATGACCTATTTCGACACCTGCTGTAAGGTCAGACTCCGGTAACCCAAATGTCATCCACATAGCACACATACTAAACCTGAGGGGTAGAGGCCTATCACGGGGCGGTGCGATACTCTTCAACACACAATGCATTCATGTTAGGCAATGCTCCCTATTGAACACCTTACATACCCATGTAACAACTGCCTGTGAAATGGTTAATGTAGACAAAGTGCTGCATTTCAGGGACAGCAAGATAGTTGCCAGTGTGGCACACATTAGTGGCCTTGAGTGACCACATGATGCTGCCTGATGATGGCTCATGGTACTACACTACATCCAGCTACAGTAACTACAGTACTACACATAGCATTCATTGCTATACACCTGATAGTTGTGTGCATCTGGACATGGTATGTATACCTATGAGTGATGGTGCACAGGATATTGAAAAGCATTTAATACTTGCACAGCAATATTCTGTCCATGTACACATTGTGGTCCAGGGTCAGGCCAATCATTGAGCAACACACATGCATCAAAGACATGTATACTGTCATTAACAAGGACTCACTGCGCTCGCACTGCATGCTGTTGAGCAACACACATCCTGCATGCTGACACGTGTGATATGATTCTTTGGCTTGTGATACTGTACTCCACCATCAACCACTAATGAGTATGTTCTGGATTGTTGTTGGTGTGTGTGTGTGTGTGTGTGTGTGTGTGTGTGTGTGTGTGTGTGTGTGTGTGTGTGTGTGTCAACTTTACTGAGTAGTGTATTGTCTGCATGTGTGCATGTGTTCATGTGTGCATGTGTGCATGTGTGCTAACATCATGTACAGATTGTAAAGTGTGTTTCCTGTCTTCCTCTCACAGGTGCTGAGGTTGTGTTGGTTGAGTGCAGCAGGGAACCTGAAGTCACTGTCACAAATAGTGGAAATGAAGATACATGTGTTGTGGCACAGGCAGGTTTGACAGGGTCTGTCATTGGTCCGCCAATCGACAGTACACAGCTTTCCACCCCATCTATGTGCACATTCATACTGCCAATACATCCCTCATCACCAATGGCCTTAGCTGAGGGACAGCATACAGTAGGCATTGACCAGGATAGTGTGGTATCTATGGCACATGCATCCTCTCACAGCAGCCATACCCAGACTCCTGGAATGGTACCACATAGGCAGATGTCCAGGGTTTCTCATGGGAGCACTGCTGGTCGTAATGCCCCTGGCAAACATGTCCCCACAGGTCTTACAACCTCAGGTATGTTCCAGGCTGTAATGCAGGCACAGGCACATATGGAATGGTACACCAGACAGGGACTAAGGGCGCAGAGGGCCCATAACACCACTATCAATGACAGTATCCGTGACCTTGCCAGTGCCATCCGTAATTACACCGAGGTCATTGATAGATGTTGGGGGAGACACTAGATGTCCTCCACAATGTCATGTCCATGTGCCAGGACAGTGCAGGACAGTTGAGACGTCGACTTGGACTTATGCCAGCAACATCATCAGCTGGCAGTCGTCGCAGATGACACACAAGTCACAGCCACTCCCGTAGTGGCAGTACCAGCCCCAGCAATGTTGGGGCTGGGCTGTCATTAGACCGTCCTAGAAGACCACGTGCATGTGGCTCTGGCCAGTCCCAGCAGGCACATGGGTCCAGTCGACATCCCTCTGCCTCTGATGATAGTACCCAGTCTGGCTTAGTACCCGATACTGTCCATGAAGCCCCTGCAAGGCACAGATACTGTGTCTGTGGCCAGAGACGGTGATCTGTACAGCCTGGCAGGTACAGTCTGTGGCTGTCCCACAACCTCCTGTATTTGGCAGCCACATGGTGGAACTGTGTGCATGCAGACACACAGACATAAACCAAACACCTAGGGCTAACATATACACACACATTACATCAACATTGACCCATGCTGTACTGTTGTCCCACACACACACACACACACACACACACACACACACACACACACACACACACACACACACATGTCGATTGGATGGGTCAATGTCGGCTCTGGCAAACCAACAACACACCCTGTGCATATGATGAAACTGTGCCACCTCCTGTCATCTGTAACACTGATGCAGGAACAGGCTAACATGGTGCTAATGCACATGGTGACATAATAGCAGTGTAGCAATGTTAGCATGTTGTCAACAGTAAAGTGTAATGATATCCTTGTAGGTATATCTGAGCAGGCATGATACATTAAAGCTATGATTATCAATGTAGTATTGTTTACACCAGTGTTAATTTCAAAAATGGATTGTCTGCCCATGTGCCACTTGGCTGATGTGTGTAGTTCTGGCAGCATGTGTTGGTGAGTGGACAGTAGGTGTGTGATGTGTGCTGTACAGATTTGCAGGTGTACATTTGTGAACATGGTGGAGGTGCACTGTCTGCATGTACTTGCATAGTGGACACATGGGAAGGGTGACATGCCCTGTATTACACAGTGTTAACACTTCATAGTTTCTATTGCTGGCCAGTATGCATTTTACTACACATATGTTTTAACTTGGGTACACATGTGTGTATGACATGGTTTGACACTATGCTGTGGGTGATACTGTTAATATTGGTCATTGGTTTGCAGTCTGGTAGTATACACAACCTCAACAGCCTGACTATAACCAATCATTAGTTGATGTCTTGACAATTGACACACACATGTAGGTAACACAGTAGCATTTGGATCCTTCCGGTACAATACTATACCAGTCACCAGTGGTATTGACTGCCACCCATTCCTGGGACCACTCCTGTTTGGCATGTAGCCCTCTTAGGTACAAGCAAACACATTAGGGATATGTCTGTCCACATCTGGTAATGCATACAGTGGCCTACAATGCATTTTCCAGATGAGACACTTATCCTCCACAAGGGTATCATACAAACAGATACCTGTTGACCAACCCATGCTGTAAAGCTATAAGCCAACTATAGCATAGTCATCCACATTTACTAAACATAGTATCCCAGCAGTACCACATAGTTAGTAGCCCACGACATGTAGAAGGGGTACCGATGTGTACATACAGCCACATGGTATGTCATCTGTCCTTTGGTATTCACATTTCCAAAGGTATTCTGAAGTCCCTCGGTGTATCACATAAGCAATAAGGGGTTGGTATGCATATCCACTTAGTTGTTGCACACCTGTAATGAATGTCCATTATTGACAGACTTTGTTGTGTTTGAACATATCTGAAATATACCCCAGGCATGTACCCTCACTCACACTATTCTATGGAAACTGTCATGGGTGGGTGTGTGTGACACAGATGACCTAGGCCTCAGATCACTACATTGGCTGGCCTTGTCACAAACATACATATGTGACCTAAGGTCTGAGAAGCAGCAGCACAATCTGTCAACGGTAACAGATGTATTCACGTAGAAAACAGGCTTCACACCTATGAACTAATTGAGGTCACATGTACATATATGTATTTGCCACACAGATACCTGAAGTGTGCAATACACATACTGTTGTTTCACTGATATGTCATACAATAGTAAAAGCAAAACCCACAACACATTGACCAACAGTGTCACACACACGCACACTCAGCAATTGCAGGATTCAAACCCCTACCTAACTATGTTATGATATTAGACAGATACGCATTAACACAACCCGCTATGTGCTTTACTGGGAGTTTACATTTCCACTGCTGTATTTGTGGGATGCTGATATCATCAGACTTGGCAAAGAGGAATATACCTCTTTTAATGTGTTTTCCTAGTCTCCAAAAAGGGCACTGCTGTCAAAGGAAATCACACACAAGCATATACATCTCCCACACAAAAACACAGCAATTGCAGGATTCAAACCCCTACCTAACTATGTTATGATACTAGACAGATACGCATTAACATGACGCACTGTATGTTTTAGTGGGTGTCTTCATTTCTCCTGCTATATTTGTAGGATGCTGATATCATCAGACTGGACATGGTAATGTGTGTGCACTTTGTTTTATGCAATCCCAGGACTGCACCATGGGGGACAGCAGGTGTTAACAGATTGAACAGGACTCCACAATTCTTAGCTTGTGTGATCTATCTGTGGACCAGTTGCCAATCCATCATATGACAATACATATTTATGCACAGTTTGTTGATTTTGTGGATATGACATGTGTCTGGGATGTTGGAAAAGGGCTATTCAAAGTCTATGCGGGACGTGTGTAGCTCATTTCAGTGATGTATGTCCTGGGTGGCTGCCTTGCAAACAGTCTAGCATGTTTGGGTACCATGATCTGCCCATGACCAAACCAAAGTTGGTAGGGTTGTCTCTTTGTCGGCTTCCAATAGCTCTGTTTATGACTTCAATCATGATGGACTCCATGGCCTTGCAGATCAGACTTCATAGGTTTATGAGACTATAGTTCCCATGGTCTGTTGTGCACCAACACTTATGGAGTGTGACATATGTTGCTGTAACCCATTCAACGGTTTCATATCCTGTAGAGAGGGTGAGGCTCAACAGACTGTTCAGGTGCAGGGTCTGTTTGTTCTGCAGTTCACTTATGACACATATAGGGAAACAATGTAATCCAATTGATGCCATGTTTTCTGCTTTGGAAGGAGCTGTTTACCCATTCTACATGTGATATCTCCTGGTATGATGATAGGGCCTTTTGTCAGTGGGAGGTGGGTATGTATGTATGGGCCTGTCTGACAGGATGTTGGCATTGTCAGTCATTTACAGCTGGCCCTGACTCAGGACATATATGAATGTACGTTGCTATTTATGACATAGCTGAAGGAAGTGTCATGGTTCTGTCTGGACTCCTTCGCAGATAATCTTTCCAGAACACCAACAAACTTAAGCACTAAACCCCTGTTATACTCTTTTACACACTGAACACCCTACTGATCCTTTTTGATTAGTCAAAGAAGTATTTCATCATAATATCCTGACATGTCCAAAGGTCAGTTTCATGTGTACTCTCCAGTGCAGCTGGTGAATATGGGAGTTTTCAGGCAATGTTACAACTGCCTTATGTACACAGAAAACCCTCTCCTCCTCCCAATAAACTCAGATATATGTGAGAGATGCAACTATATGGACAAACTGGAGGCTGAGCTCTCTCAACCCATGACTGGCACAGTCTATCAGGAGGAGAAGGTAACCACACACACCACAAATCCAGTTTCACATAGACCTATAGCAACAGCAAACCAAACACATAAACACACATAAACATACTCGGAGGCTCTAAATAAAAATCTGCCTAAGCAGCAGAGACCTCCGAAGCAGACACCCAAACAACTGCTACCCCACAACAATACACACATATCACATAGTTCACAAAGTCAGTGTGCCACACAGTTACTGCCCTTAAGGCTAAACAACACACCTAATACACCTGTAAAAGGTGACTCTATTGTCAGACACACTGACGTCCTACTCACCAGGCTGAACAAGGAGAAGGTCACTGTAAGCTGTCTGTTGGGTGCCAGGATCCGCCACATAACACATGCATTCAGGTCTCTCCAAAGCAAGTACAAATATGACTCTGTCATTGTCCATGCTGGTGTGAATGACCCGAGATGTTCCTCCCTGGACTACATGAGAAGAGACATAGAGGAGCTCTCTGATCATGTAGCCCAGGCCAGTATGACCCGGACCTTGTGTAGCATCTTACTGTCACCAAGTATGATGCCACATTATAAAGACAAAATGATAAATTTTAACAGTTGCCTAATGTATTGGTGTCATTCATAGGGGATCCAGCGTCTGTCAGCCTTGGATGACATGCTCGACAAGCCACATTGCTTCACTTAGGACAGCTTGCACCTGTCATCCCTGGGCTTTCGAATACTGGCTAAGACTCTTGCCACCCCCATAGTGCCTTTTTTAGGCAAGGCTCAAAAGACAAACCCACCTCCATAGACAATGCAAGGTAAAAGAAACTAAGGGTAATGCTGCTTAACGCCAGAAGTCTACACCTCAAAATGCACACACTCAAGGCTCTCTTCAGTATGGAGAATATCGATATCTGTGCAGTAACAGAAACCTGGTTCAAGGCTCCCGAAAGCACTCCAGCACTACCAGGTTATACTTCATACCATGCTTTTCGTCCACAAAACCCAGACCAAACCACAAAAGGAGGGGGAGTATCCATATACATCAAAGATCCACACACTTCCAGGTCAGTAGCACTGCACAAAGCATCGGAGACCATCCATGTGCAACTAACAGTGGGCAAAACTGCCTTTCAGTTTGTAGCCTGCTACAGACCACCCTCACAAACTCAGGGACCAGACTCGGCTTTCCTGAGAACACTGGAGATTATGAAGGTCTCTCCAAACACCATTATATTGGGTGACTTCAACTACCCAAACATTGACTGGGAATACTACTCAAGCCCCAACACCATTGGCCAACAGTTCCTTGAATTTATAAACTCAAATGCTATGGAACAACTGGTCACCACCCCCACAAGAGGGGAAAAAATATTGGACCTGGTCATCACCAACATGGGGACTCTATGTTCCACACCAGAGGTATACCCCTCATTGGCAAGGACAGACCATACATTTATCTCACTGGACATCCATATCCTGTCTCCACACCCAGCCAAGGTATTCTCAGTGAAGAACTTCTCAAAAGCAAACGTCACAATTCTCAAAACCGAGGTGGTATCCTTCAAAGCACTCGGGCCAGTGGAAAATACTGCTCAAACTGCAGAATCCTTTGCAAACGCATTCTATGGACACTTACAGGAATGCATGGATTGTGCTATCCCATATGAAACCAAGACTCACTCCTCCAAAGGCAGGGGACCTGTCTGGTGGACCCTAGCCATAAATAAGCTATACAATGAAAAGGAGGAGGCTACTACATGATAGAGCAAAATCCCAAGAAGGGAAGACATCTCTGATCAGTACTAGCAAGAAACTACAATCACTCATAACATCATCTAAGGCCAGCTTCGAAAGAAAAATTGCACAAGACACTAAAGACATTCACAAGGCCTTCTTTAGTTATGTCAGGAACCTGGGTGGCAATTCCCAGATATGCTCTTAGTTAGTGCATAGTGACAAAAAATACACTGAACCCACAGACATTGCCAACATCCTGGCAGACAGGTTCAGTGCAAATTTCTCCCCCCCATCCCCCCAAAAGAGCAAATGTCCATCTCAACAGAGTGTAGCCTCCCTGACATCACAGATGAACAGGTGACAGCTGCCCTCTCCAAAGCAATAACACAGCATCAATGGGACCGGACGGTGTCCTGGGCTGCGTCTTACACGAGCTTCATGAAGAACTTAACCCTCACATAAAGTCACTGTTCAATATCAGACTTACTACAGGATATGTACCCAAGGAATGGCGTACAGCAACAGTGGTCCCGCTCCACAAACGTGGTGCCACAAGGGACCCTGGACACTATCGCCCTATAAGCCTCACTAGCCTGGTCTGCAAAGCTATGAAGCATATCATCATGGAACTCATAAACAAAGACATCAGGAACCTCCAGACACTGGATCCTACCCAATTCGGCTTTGTTAAGGACAGATCTTGCCTCTTGAACCTGGTTGACTTCTTTGAAACTGTTACCAGGGCCATAGATGTAGGGAAGGTAGTCCACACAGCCTACCTGGACCTCATAAAAGCCTTCAACTCAATACCCCACTAGGGCATCATAAATAAGCTCACTAGCTTAGATATTAACACATATGTCACAAGATGGATTGCAAACTGGATCAGGGATAGCACCAACATGGTCAGAATTGCAGGTGCCATGTCAGACTCTACACCAGTTACAAGTGGTGTCCCACAAGGCTCAGTCCTGGGACCTCTCTTATTCAGTATATATTTCTGAGGTACAGGCTAACACAGGAGGACTATGACTGACCAAGTTCGCAGATGACTGCAAACTGGGTGCCATAATCGACTCTCTGGCTGACACAAGCATCCTCCAAAAGGGTCTCACAGAGATGGTTAGCTGGTGCCAGAGCCATGGCCTAAAGCTAAATGCCATAAAATGCATAGTCATCCCCTTTGGGAAAAACAAAGTGCCCACAAATTACCACATAGGTGGTAATCCATTAGGTACGGAAGAAGTAATTAGGGGTTTGGGGACCCAAGTAGATAGTATTCTCTCCTTTGACAATCACGTTGCCAAAGTGGTTAGAAAGACCTTCTATATAGCCCACCTTATCACGAAAGGTTTCACATCTAGATCAAGAGAGGTCATTGTGCCCCTCTACTTATCAGGCCCATACTTGAATACAATGCCCCATTTGGGATGTACCTTACCATGACACCTGCAGCAACTGTAATGACCGCAAAAGTACCTCACCAAGTGGATCAAGGGACTCAAACAGATGCCCTATGCAGTTCAGCTAAAGAAACTCCAGCTCTACTCAGTTGCTTACCGCCTACTCAGATGCGATCTGCCTGATGTATAAAGCCAAGTCCAACCCAGAATTAATGGTCATGCTCAACCTCAGGATATCCAAATCCCTTAGATCTACACACTCCAGGGACTCAAACCTCAGCACAGAAATAAATAGGACATGCTGGAGGGACAGATTCATATCCCAGTGGCTCCCCTCACTCTGGAACGGAATCCCAGTCCAAGTTAGGCAGAGCCCCTCACTGACCATCTTCAAGAGAAATCTTGACGAGTGTATGGGAGATCATACGTTTACCCCTGGGATCTCTTCTGGGTCCTTGCTAGACAGAGGCATAATAAACTAACCTTAAAAGGGCTATCTTGTGTGACCTACTATTCATAGGCACAGTCTACTAATCTAAAAGGGTGGTGAAAGCCAAAAACACTCTGGCTAGGCTTATAAATGCCCTAGGGAAGATAGCCTAGTATCAACCTATGAACCTATGAACCTATGATAATGTTTGAAGTGCACATTGTTAATTGATGATACTGATTGCAGGTTTTTATCTTCTTTGCTTTCCCACTTTCTATGAACAACCTAGGTATCTGTAGTACATATCTGATTATGACAGGGTTCCAATATATTATATATGTGTCTGTTGTCATATAACTGTGTGCACAAGGCAGGATTGGTGAATAGTGAGAGGTTCCTGGGTTAACACATGCAACTGCCAAATATGTGTGGCCCACTGCTGTACTCAGACATGGGCTAAGTGTGTGAGCATGGCCAGTTTGGCCTTTCAGTGTTTTGTTGCCTGACATTTGTCTCATTTATTCAAGTGTGTGAGCATGCCCAGTGTGACCTTTCAGTATGTTGCTGTCCGAAGTCCACTACATTTGTTAACGTGTGTGAACATGCCCAATATTAAAATTTATACTATATGTGTGTTGAAAATCAAGTTATATTTTTACTGCAGGGCTCCCCTCTGTGTCATAGCTCGACAGGAATTATGCTGTGCCTGCAGGGTTTCCATGAGACACTTTGCATAGACTTATCAACATTTCTTCATACAGGCTGACCAGTGAAATACTGTCATGGTTTGGTGGTTCAGTACTGTGACTATAGTGCACAGTATCCTGTGTTTGAGGCCTGTCACTGCTTTATATTTTCATACCCGGCAGACCAGACTGCTTAAGGACCAGTAAAGCAGATATGAGCATGTTTACCTGCTTTTTCTCAACTATGCCCAACTTTGACAAAACTTGCCCAACATTGCTCAACATTAACCAACATTACTGAAAGTTGCCCAATATTGCTCAACATTGCCCAAAGTTGTGCTAGTGTGTGTACAATTTTGTTTACATAAACTAAATAGTGGTAAAAGCTGTTTAGCACTGCTTTATATTACTTAAAACATGGCAATCATGCCTCAGGTGGTGCTGCAGGGCTGCCTATGTCGGATGCACATAGTACACTCCCTATACATGTTTGAAAACAGGTAGTGTCAAGTTAGGCATCCCTTTTACTATATGTGTGAGTCAGAGAGAGGTATCATTTCCAGGGTTCCTACTGGGCCAGTGTATGTGCTATGCATTGCCTCTTTGCCAAGGCCAATGCATACTGGGCATGCCTCCTTCTGCCTACTGGGGCAGGCTCAGGTTGTTCCTCCTCTGAGTCATGCTCTGCCTGTGATGGCCTTGGCAATGGTGGGGAGCTGTTTGGTCCAGGCCTATGCTGCTCCTGCTGCAGCTGTTTTCGCAGGATCATATTATGTAGCATAGCACATACCATGACAATTTGGGTACATGTAGTTGGTGAGTACTGCAAGGCTCCACCAGATGTGTCCAGGCACTGGAACCATGACTTGAGCAGCCCAAACACATGCTCGATTACATTTTGTGTTTGTGCGTGTGCCTCATTATGGTGTTCCTGTTCAGGTGTGTGTGCACTTCTGATGGGTGTCATCAGCCACGGCTCCAGTGCATATCCAGCATCCACCACTAGGTGACCATGAGGGATGTCCCCATTGGCAAATGTCTGGTACAGCTGTGTCAGATGCCAGATATGGGAATAATGGTAGCTTCCAGGGCAGCCAGCACACACATTCAGTATTATGCCCTGGGCATCACACATGACCTGGAAGTTGATGGAGGGGAAGCCCTTGCAGTTAAAGTAGGCCCTACCCCACTCACCGCCTGGTGCTTTGATGCATATGTGCGTGCAGTCTATTGCACCCACTACCTCAGGGTATTCCGCTATTTGCTGGAAAAGACGCATATTGCTGGCCAATACCTCATGGGAATTGGGGAAATATACATGATCACTGACATGTGCTGACATGGCATTCAGGAACTGGTGCAGTACCCTTGATGCTGATGCCTGTGATGTTCCCATCATATCACCAGTTGGTCTCTGGAAGGTACCTGTTGCTAGTATTCTTAGGCCAACACATATCTTGGTTTCCACTGGGATGGGTTCCCCTCTGTTGGTTCTGTGTGTAAGGTGTGACCTGCACAGCTCAACAATTTGCTGCATGAGGTCTCTGTCCACTCTATAGCGCTCCACTATCTCCAGCTCATGTAGCCCCTGGTAGGTTACCCTGGGCCTGTACACTCTTCTCCGTCTCCTCACTGGGGGTTGTTCAGCAGCATTCGCATTGTTACTACCCTCAGCATGTTGCATTTGTCGCCTTATAACAGCAATGGCAGCCCCTAACATTTCTTTGTCTCAGTAAAGCGTTTTCAGTTTTCACTTCTATTAGCTTACTGCAGTGTTGCAGTGTCTCTGAGAGAAACATAGTGGAAAGTTGTTTGCAGAGTTTTAAGTGCTGGGCTGGGCTGGGCTAGTGTACTGACTGTGTAATTGCCTGATTCTGATTGTTTTCACCTGCTAGCTCTGCTAGTTCTCCCTGGTTAACTTCCTACTATATGTTGTGCTTCCTTTTCCCTTTCTGTTTTCACAGGGGGGCAGCGCCGCGCACACAAGCGCAAACACGTGCACACCAGCTCACACGGGCAGACACATGCTTACACGGCCTAACACTTGCTAATTCCTGCTTAAATGCGTGCAAACAGGTGCAAACCTGCTTACACAACTTTAAACAACCTTACATATACTTACTCCGGCTTAAATGCACGCACATGGGTGCACACGCGCGCACAGAGTCTTACTCAGATATACAGGTGCGCACCCGTGCGCAAATATGTTCCAGGCACTTCAACAAGAAACTTTAGTGTTATCCATGGCATACACCTTCTATTTCTTGCCTTTAGCTAGGATACCTGTTGACACACCTCTTCCAGTGATGAGTAACTGACGGCAAACACATGCCACTCTGCTCCAATGAGCTTACATTCTTTCATACATAACCCCCCCTCATGATGTCACCTATCTTCTACTCTGTTACTCCCCTTATCCTACTCATACACTCCACTGACTGTGCTCATTTGCTATGTAAACTTGGGATTCACTATCCTTACCCTCATTTGCATGGGATTGCCTGGTAATGCATGGTTACATCTCTTAGACTGAGCTTCCCCCCTTAGCAACCTCTACTCGGTTGCCATGTTGTCTTCAGCCTGCCATTCACTTGCATTGAAACTTATGATTTGCTATAAAATCCCTATTTGTGGCTTTTAATTTCTGGTTTTCTGGTTTTCAGAGCGCAGTGCATTTGCATGGCGCTGCGCTACGCTTAAACTTCAGAGAGCGAGGTAAAAAAAAAATTTTTTTTTATTTTGCATCGGGGAACATTGCCAATGGCGTATATTTGGCCATTGGCATGCTTCCTCAACTGGATGCAGCCTTTATTTGGAGTTGTTGCGGCTCCGTTTTGCTATTTGCAGAACGGAACTCAGTTGTCAATGGAGTACATTTCTACAAATAACACTACTTTTACTCGGACAGGTTCGGGTTTCCTGGATAGCAAATTTACCTCATTTGCATGGCTTTCTCCAGCAAATGAGGTAATTTGCATAACCAAGCCCTGTGGAGCTCTGTTGCACCCCCCTGCCAGCTGTTCCTGGATCGCTCGGCGAACTGTTGGCTGCATGGAGTCTTACTCTACTCTTGGACTTCGTGCAAGCCTTCGTGAATCCGGCCCAATGTGTGTGGACATGCTTGTGAATGTGTACTTACATGGGTATGTGGTTGTTTGTAAGCATGTGTGTTATGTGTGCTTGCATATCTATTTTGTGAGGCAGTTGTCATCTGAGATTCAGTTTTCCTTTCACTCATATTTATAGTTTTTCATTATAATCACAATCCCAGAAAGATGTCAATTGACTGCATTTGTCAAGAAAAAATATTTAATCATTTTACTGTATATTTTCAGTAGGATTACTTGAATGTTTTTTAATTTACCTTATTATGTTTATGCTACTTTGGTTTAAACATCAAATGCTTTTAATGAATACAATAAGTAAAATGAGTTTTTGCATAAATTAGTGAACCATGCTGAGTAAGAACAAGTGATTAAATAAATAAATAAGTACATAACTGACTTTTTTTTTCAGAAAAGCCAGTCATGTTGTGGTTTAATTACAAAAGCATCTCCTACTTTAAAATAGACATTCTACCTGCAATATGCAGTTGACTACATGGCTGTGCAACCTGCAGTTTTCTCAGAAATATAATAGGTTGTGGAGTACAAGGGCAGTTCATGGTACAAGGTTGTAGGGCTGTAGCCTCCCCAAATAAAAAAAAAATGCCAACCCTCCCCCTTTTTTTCTTCAAATTAGTTGACTTTCCAGTTCTTGGGGAAGACTTTATCATACTCTTCCCCATAGACAATAAGACAACTGCACTTTATTACAGATCCTCCTACCATTTCAGGAGGGTAGAAAGGGAGCGGAGTCTGTTTCTGCTTCTTAATGAAGCAATAAGCAGCTTACCACTGACTTTAGCTATGGAGATAGTCTTTGGAAGAAATTGACTGACCCGTATTGTCTTTCGATCACAGTTAAGCAGTCATTGATCTAGTTCCGCAGGGTGTGTGTATGTGTGTGTGTGTGTGTGTGTGTGTGTGTGTGTGTGTGTGTGTGTGTGTGTGTGTGTGTGTGTGTGTGTGTGTGTGAGAGAGAGAGAGAGAGAGAGAGAGAGAGTAAAGCAAGATGAAATACATTAATAATCCAAACAAAGGTGTAGTCGGAAACACGGCCAGGATATAAAAAACTTTAGTGAGGTGGCTGGGTACTGCAGATATACACCATCTGGTCCCAAGTTGAATGGGAAAAAAATACTGTGTAGCTCATTTTGATAAAATATTTTCACATACCATATAGGTGATACACCCCTCAAATCAGATACAGTTGTAAGGGGTCTAGGCATTCTTGTTAATAATTCCTTATTGTTTGACCATCATTTTTCCACAGTAGTTCAGAAACCCTTCTATCTAGGTCATGCAGTTTTCAAAGGCATTGTTACTAGATCCAAATGTCATAATTCCTCTTTACTTGTATCTCATCAGTCCCATTATTGAATATAATGCACCTTTTGGCATGCATTTGTCTAAATATATCACTCCACTTCAGAGACCTCAGAAAGTCATAACCAAGAAGATCAGCGGCCTTAAAAATCTTAATTATCAGGATAGACTGGAAGCCTTCTCTCTGTAATCAATCTTGTATAGACTCCTCTATGGAGATCCATGCCTAGCCTTTCAAGCCATGAAAGATCCAACCCTCTTTGACCTTCTAGTTCTTCAGAATAAATCATCATTCTCTTTCGGCTTTTCCCGTTAGGGGTCGCCACAGCGGATCATCTCTTTCCATTTCTTCCTATCCTCTGCATCTTGCTCTGTCACACCAACTGCCTGCATGTCCTCTCTCACCACGTCCATAAAGGCCTTCCTCTATTTCTCTTACCTGGCAGCTCCATCCTTAGCATATTTTTCCCAATATACCCATCATCCCTCCTCAGCACATGCCCAAATCTCATCTCTCTTGCTTTGTCTCCAAACTGTCCAACATGAGCTGACCCTCTAATATACTGATTCCTAATCCTATCCATCCTAGTCACACCGATTGCAAATCTTAACATCTTTAACTCTGCCACATCCAGCTCTGACTCCTGCCTTTTTGTCAATGCCACTGTCTCCAACCCATATAACATAGCTGGTCTCACTACCCTCTTGTAGACCTTCCCTTTCACTCTTACTGGTACCCGTCTGTCACAAAATCACTCCTGACTTCTCCACCCATTCACACCCTGCCTGTACTCTCTTCTTCACCTCTCTTCCACATTCACCATTACTCTGAACTGTTGATCCCAAGTACTTAAACTCTGTATCCTCACCATTCCTCTACCCTCCCTCTCATACACACATATATTCTGTCTTAGCCCTGCTGACCTCATTCCTCTGCTCTAGAGCATATCTCCACCTCAGAGTCTCCTCAAACCTGATTCCTACTCTCACTACAGATCACAATGTCATCTGCAAACATCATAGTCCACGGGGCCTCCTGTCTGATCTCATCTGTCAACCTGTCCATCACCACTGCAAATAAGAAAGGACTCAGAGCTGATCCTTGATGTAATCCCACCTCCACCTTAAACGGATCTGTCACTCCCACTGCAGTCCTCACCACTGTCACACTACCCTCGTACATATCCTGTACAATACCACAACTCTTCTCTAGGCACCCTGTCATATGCTTTCTCCAAGTCTACAAAGACACAATGCAACTCCTTCTGACCTTCTCTGTATTTCTCCAACAACACTCTCAGAGCAAACATTGCATCTGTAGTGCTCTTTCCTGGCATGAAACCATACTGCTGATCACTAATCATCACCTCCTTTCTTAACCTTGCTTCCACTACTCTTTCCCATAACTTCAAGCTGTGACTAATCAGTTTTATCCCATTATTTATTTTATTATTTTTATTTCAGTTCTTCAGAATAAATAGTACCTGAAATTCCTGAATAAAGGAACTAAACCTTCATCAACAGATAAATAAGGCACATAGATTCATATACAACTGCATCCTTCACCTTTGGAACAAACCAGATAATTGGACAGGCAGCCTCAAATTATCCCCAGTCTATGCTGCATTGCCCTTCTTGAGGCTGAAGGGAAATTTTGAAATGAAATTTTTGGCTAGGCTTGTAATAGTCTGCTTACTGATTGGGTAGTACTTATCCATGAAGCTATTTCTGTCTCTACATTTTCCTTACCAATATGTCAAATTTGAGATTTTGCATTTACGGGAAAGTCAGTAGGGCTCATCCTTAACAAATAATATGAAACAACTGACTGCTTTTTGCACTGCAGATAGTATAATGTGCTAGGCCATGTTGATAATGGACTAGTTCCTATCTCCATGATGTTCTTAGTTAAATTAGCAGCAAAAAATGTCTAACTCAGCTGAAATTGCCATGTATGCATAATGATGTACAAAGCTTTCATTTCCACTATGTAAGATAGGAATGTAATTAAATGAAAACTTTTTAAGTGATATTGCACAGTTGAAACACTTTGATGCCTTTCCTTTTGTTATTGCCAATGGAAAGCATTTTCCTCCACAGCCCCATGAGCTTATATATACCAAGACCATGGTTATACAAGATGGAGAAAGGAGAAACTCTACAAAACAGCACAGCATGGTCTTGAGTAATCATTGTTTTCACTCTTAAAATGAGAAAGTGTTTTCCAAGGAGCTGCTGTGCATGGAAACACATGACAGTTTTTTTTTATATGGAAAGGGACCCTTTTCCATACATTTGACTCTTCAGGCTTTAAGGCTGGTCTTTTAAATATCCAGTGTAGCCTGAGTTCAAGGATTGTATTAACTGAAGTTAAGTGCTAAACAGCTGTGCTGCATCTGAATTATTCTGTGGCATATTTAGGACAAAGGTCCGTGCATTTCAGCTTCCCTTTTGTCATTGGCTTGGCTGATCTTTTCTGTCACTTGATGAAGCACATGTCCAGTTTGAAAGTGTCTGAACTTTGCAATCTGTGCAAGTCTCTTGACAGATGCACTTAGCTCTCTGTATGCTATATATTTTTATGAGCAGTGTGGATCTTATTAGGTGCATCTTTAAGGTGTACTTTCAGCTCAGTTTTGATCAGTGCATTGCTGTATGAATTCCACCATGATTGACACTGCTAACAAAATGATTACAAAAGTGCTGTTCCTTTCCTTGATTAGGGTTTACTTTTGGTATTTTTGACCCTATTAGACTGTCTCTAGATGCTGGCATTGTACTACCTCATTAATATAACATGGGGACAG
>NC_056727.1:671034019-671179019 GCF_019279795.1 Protopterus annectens | reverse complement strand
GGGTATGTGTCAGGGTTTACATAGTTCCAGTAGCCCAAGAAAGTGACTATTTTGTTATGTCAGGGCTTACATAGTTCCATTAGCCCAAGAAAGTGACTACTTTGTTAATTGATGACAGAAGTAGTGCTAGGGGCTGTTCATTGGTTGAGCCCTGCTCTCAAATTATGCATGATACAATTGTCAGATGTCTGGAAACAGAAATAATTACAGGTTTCAATATAAAAGTGTTTTAACTTTTTTACGACTTCCAGTTCTAGGCAAACTTCTGAGAGATAAGTATTTTTGACACAGAAGTGCTAAATTTTAAGTTTCTGTTAGCCTGGGAACTGAAAGCAGAGGTGACAAAGACTGATGGCATCCAGTTGACGCAGCAGTAATGTGTTGTTATTAATTTAAGAACTATCTCTCAGAGAAAGTCTGTGCATTTTGTACCTTGTCTTGGATTTAGAAATATCCACTCATCAGCACTTCTGCCTATGTGTTGTCTGTAAGTAAGTCTTTGGGAAAAGTGATTTGTTTTAGATATAGATAGGAATATAGTAAAGATTTGTTTAGATGTTTTCTGTATATATGTGAGACTGTCCTGCAATGTTGTTTTAAAATATTTCCTGAGATTCTGAACTCTGTTGTCACTGTGCTGAGTTATTGAATATGTTTTGTTCTTTTATTATTTATTATTAAATATATTGAAACCTTTTAATTGTGGCTGGTTTGTTTAGAGATATTTTCACACTTAGAGTACTTGCAAATGTATTTGGTAACACTGTACAGGCCACTCCTAAATAGCCTTAAAAATCTTGGACACACTTACCATTTGGATAATAGTAACATCACACAGTAGGATTGGTCACCCTTTGGTAAGGGCCTAATAGTAGCTGATAAGTAAGGGTGGTTGGTGGCAGTGATAACTACCTTATAATCTGGGAAGAAGGGGGCATACCTAGGAAACCTGTGCCAGTCTTCCACAGGAGTGTCTGTGTGTTTGTATATCAATCAAATCTTAAAGTGTGTGTGTGTGTGTGTGTGTGTGTGTGTGTGTGTGTGTGTGTGTGTGTGTGTGTGTGTGTGTGTGTGTGTGTGTGTGTGTGTGTGTGTGTGTGTGTGTGTGTGTGTGTGTGTGTGTGTGTGTGTGTGTGTGATCTACATGGGCAGGGACACAAAGCACTGGTTGGTCAGAGAAGGTGCTGGAGGTTTTGGCTTGACCACTCAGCTGAGATTTTTACCCTATAGCTGTGCCAGTGGGGAGTCTTATTGGGGATCTGGAGAGTGAGAGGCAGAAACCAGTCCTGGACTGACTGTGATCTCTGTGTGGTCTTAAGGGAAATTGTACTTTACTGTGTGTGTGTGTACTTTCATCCTCTCAATGTGCACATCCCTCACTGCGGCTAATGGTGAGGATTGAGGCTCCTTAATTACTGGGCTAGTGCAGGGGCATCACAGGGGTATAGGGAGAAGAGTAAAACAAACAGATATAAAACACAAACATAGATAGATCTTGGTGGCATTGATGAACATAGAAAATGTGGAGTCAGCAGTGGAAGGACACTGTCAAAGGCTACAGAGGGTAGACTTGGGGAGGATAGACAGCAAACAAGAGATTAGGAATGACACATAAAGCTAGAGAACACCTAAATGGGGACAAGACAAGATACATGGCAGATGGCAGACTGATCCAGAGGCCAGCCCACAGACACATTGTTAGGGATTGAGGGTTTCATGACTCAACCAGACATGCCATAGTGGTGAAGCAGGCAATTAGCTATAGGCGAATCTATGTAGACATCAGATTTCCACAACTGCTACTGAGGGAACAAAGAAGATTCCCCCTGAAACACTATCAGAAAAGACAGAGAGCCCTCCAGGTTGCCTTCAGCAGGGTGACCTCCATTCCCCTGCTGAGAGGGGGAGGGCTGGCAACCACTGATGATCAAGTACTAGAAACATAAGCTGGGGTAGGCAGAGGGGGCCACAGTCATTCCACTACTATAAACAAAGCTGGACTGGAGAAGGATGAGAAAAAGAGGATAATATATTAGTACAGACAAATGTGACACAAGAAATTGCAACTGCTTAGTGCAGTACTGTTCATGGCATATACACCTTACTGTCAGAAGAAGCGTTCTTGCCTCCTGTAATAACCTTGCATTTTGACTTACCATTTCTAGTGTAAACAAAGAATGAAGAATTTGGCACACAAGTGGACTTGTTAAAAGGGCCAGAAAAAAATCAGTGCTTGCAGTAAAACTCTGATTGTCTGTCCTTAAACTTTGCTCCCTATGTCTTTGCAGGTCAGGGTGGTACTGCCACTGGTTGCTATTTTAATGTGTGCACTGCCAAAAGGGACATACCCTTAGACTTATGTAATCAAATATAATCAAACCTGCAGTGGTCAGGTGTGCACTCCTTGCTTGGGCATCCCACTCTAGTTAGTTCCTTACAGTAGGTGGAAAATATTTTAAAGTACCCTTATCCGGTGTCTGTCTGGACTGAAAAAGAGAACAAGGTTGCAAGCAGGTAGCTATCTTTGAAGACATCCCTACTGATGTCCTAGTATGGAATGACTTTGACAGTACAATACCTTATGTGCAAGCTGTTACTTGCAGCCAGGCATGGAAACAAACAAGTGGAGAAGGTAGTAGGGGAGACCCAGCCAGAGTTCAAACCTCCATCTGCCCACTTCAGAGGGGGAGCTGGTCAGTAGCGGTGACATGGGATCTGAGCCATAGCAGAAGAAAGCTACTAGGCTTCCCCTTTGAATGTGATTCTTCTAGAGGAGAGGTAATTGATAATAGTCAGATCTTGAGGCAACACTGGCAGATGGTTCTAGGCTCCCATTGGGAGGGGATCTTCTATAAGAGTTGAGGAATATTTAGCTCTAGATGCTACTTTACACGACTTGAGGGAGGTAACCAAGGAGGGTCTGGATATTCAAGAGCAGAGGTGTTCATATGCTGGGACAAAGAGTTGTACAGGGGATAAACCCCTGAATGAGGGTTAGAAGGAAAACTAATGCAGCAGCTTCTAGTACCTAGGGCATAGTGACTGACACTTTTGGTGTTATTTCTTTTGCAGGGCTTATGGGTAAAAATGTAGTAAAAATCAGCTTATGGAGATTTTTTATTGGCCTTGGAATGCACAAGATGTTAAAAGATGTTACAGAACCTGTGAGCAATGTTATAAGGTTGGCAATGTTGAAGGCTGTTCTGATATACATCATTTTCAGTTTATTGCTAGGATGATAAGGTCTTAATCCCTTTTAGGCATGTGTTTTCTGTGGATGTTTAGCATATGTTAAATGAAGTAAGAAAGCCTGTTACTAGAAAAGCATATATTAGCAAATGGAAAGGGTTTTTTAATTGGTGTCAGCAATGTAATTAGCACCCATTCAGAGCTAGTTCTTCTCTGTTTTTACAAAATTGGTGTTAGTTACTATCCTATGGCCTTTCTGATTCCTTTATCAGGGTTCATTATTGGTCATTTCAGCATGTCTGCCCATGAATTCTCCTCTTTCAAGGCAGTCTCATGTCAAAATGTTCTTGCAAGGAGTTTTGATTAAGAGGTCACAAAGTAAGCTAGTGGCCCTTCCTTGGGATCTTAACTTTGTGTTACAGAAACTAACAGTTGCTCTATTTGAACCAGTTAATCTGGCTGACTTGAGGTTCTTAACATGTAAAACAGTTTTACTGATTGCGCTGACCACTGCAAGAAGGGTATTAAGTTGCACGCTCTTATGGTGAGTTGACCCTACCTTATTTTCCAAAGGGACAGGGTTTCTTTGACAAGTGATCTTTCTTTGATGCCTAAAGAGGTATCCAGGTATACTCGATACCTTGGATGTCCACAGACATCTCCGGTACTATCTTGACAGAACTATAGCTCTCAGATCTTCAAATCAATTGTTTATTTTTTGTGAAGGTTAGAAGAAGGGACAACCTTTGTCAAAAAGGACTATTTCCAAATGGTTGTCTAAGACTATTACCTTTTGTTATACTTGCCATAAGAAAACTGTGCTAGACAGGGTCAAGGCCTGCTCTACCAGGGTCTTAACTTCTTCTATGTTTTTCTGGAAAGGGTTGGATTCTAAAAGCATTCTAGAAGCTGCCACTTGGTCCTCAGTACCTAGTTTTACAAAGCACTGTAAGCTTAATTCCTTCTCTAGGTCTAGAACAACCTTTGCCAGGACCACTCTCTGGGGGTTCCTGGAATCTTCTCTTTCCTCCTTCCAAATGTAGTTAGCTAAGGTAATCTACCCATATATCTAAGGCTACTGCAGCAGTGATCAATATGATGATCATAGTACACTTGTGCAATTTGAACTTCCAATAACAATATACGATTGAATGATCACTGCTGCAGTAGCTGCTCCCTCCTTCCACCATCCTTGTCATTCTGTGTGTTTGCATGCCAGGGTGTGGATATTTATGTTTTGTTGTTCCTAGCACAGTCCATTCAGGGCTCAGCCTCCCTCTTTCTATGTGCAGGAAAGCTCTGAATGGCTTTGCACCCAAACTTGTATTTTAGTCAGATCAGTTCAAACTGCTTGGCAGTTTGGGTGTATGGAAGGTGCCCTGAAGCTTTGGAAACTGTCTGACCATTATATCCTTCACAGGATATAACCAATAAAGATAAGAGTACTGCAGCAATGATCACTCGAACATCTATTGTTATAATAAGTTTAATTTACTTTTCTCAGTATAGTACAATAACCACTCCCCTTACAGACCCTACCAGGAAAAATAAACAAGATAAGGTTGTCTGGAAAGCAGCCTGAGTGCAAGGATTTCAAAAGCTCAAGGAGGCTCCTATTGGACCCCCTGTATTAGCCGGTCCTGAATATAATCAATAATTCATTCTAGGGGTAGATGCTTCTAATTATGGGGGTGGGGTCGGGTACTTAGCCAGGTTCTTTCACAGGGTGATGAGCAGACTATTTTGTATTTGCTGCAGACTTCAGTCCAAGGAGGATGCTTATACAACCATAGAGAAAGAATGTTTGGGTATTGTCTAGGCTCTGCATAAATTGAAACCCTACTTGTATGGCAGAAGGTTCTCTGTGGTTACAGACCATAACCCTTTAAAATGACTGCATGGAGTAAATGGACAAAATGGAGAGTGTCTTAGATGGAGTTTAGCCTTGCAGTCCTGTAGCATGACTATCCACCATTGATGTGGTAATGCCAATAGTAATGCAGATGGGTTATTTAGAAAAGTTATTGGATAATGTACAAAAAAATTTAATCCTTGTCTCAAGCATTATTTCTTCAAGGATGTCTCCAGAAGACTCACTTAAGGTACTTAAGGGGGGGGGGTGAATAAAGGGGTAATAGCAGACTAAATGAAAATCATTTGTGATAATATCAGGCTAACTGACACAGAATGTATTCTTTTTCTTCCCTTTTCCTCTCATGATTATCTGCAGTGTGTGTTCTCATGGCAAGAATGTAGTGAAATGTGTGAAGCTCAGACATGCTGGCACTTCTTTTTAATGCCATAAAAATAAAAGACCATCATCATCTTCTTTCGGCTGTTCCCATTAGGGGTTGCCACAGCCGATCTTCTGTTTCCATTTCTTCCTGTCCTCTGCATCATGTTCTTTCACACCAACCACCTGCATGTCCTCTCTCACCACATCCATAAACCTTATCTTAGGCCTTCCTCTTTTCCTCTTACCTGGCAGCTCCATCCTCAGCATCCTTTTTGCAATATACCCAGCATCCTCCTCAGCAGATGTCCAAACCAACGCAATCTCGCCTCTCTTGCTTTGTCTCCAAACTGTCCAACCTGAGGTGACCCTCTAATATACTGATTACTAATCCTGTCCATCCTAGTCACATCCAGTGCAAATCTTAACATCTTTAACTCTGCCACATTCAGCTCTGACTCCTGCCTTTTTGTCAATGCCACCGTCTCCAACCCATATAACATAGCTGGTCTCACTACCCTCTTGTAGACCTTCCCTTTCACTCTTACTGGTACCCGTCTGTCACAAATCACTCCTGACACTCTTCTCCACCCATTCCACCCTGCCTGTACTCTCTTCTTCACCTCTCTTCCACATTCACCATTACTCTGAACTGTTGATCCCAAGTACTTAAACTCATCCACCTTTACCAACTCTACTCCCTGCATCCTCACCATTCCTCTATCCTCCCTCTCATTCACACACATATATTCTGTCTTAGTCCTGCTGACTTTCATTCCTCTCCTCTCTAAAGCATATCTCCACCTCTCCAGGGTCTCCTCAACCTGGTCCCTACTCTCACTACATATCACAATGTCATCTGCAAACATCATAGTCCACGGGGCCTCCTGTCTAATCTCATCTGTCAACCTGTCCATCACCACTGCAAATAAGAAAGGGCTCAGAGCTGATCCTTGATGTAATCCCACCTCCACCTTAAATGTATCTGTCACTCCCACCGCAGTCTTCACCATTGCCACACTACCCTCGTACATATCCTGTACAACGTTTACATACTTCTCTGCCACTCACGACTTCCTCATACAATAACACAACTCCTCTCTAGGCACCCTGTCATATGCTTTCCCTAAGTCCACAAAGACACAATGCAACTCCTTCTGACCTTCTCTGTATTTCTCCAACAACACTCTCAGAGCAAATATTGCATCTGTAGTGCTCTTTCCTGGCATGAAACCATACTGCTGATCACTAAGCATCACCTCCCTTCTTAACCTAGCTTCCACTACTCTTTCCCATAACTTCAAGCTGTGACTGATCAATTTTATCTCTCTGTAGTTACTGCAGCTCTGCACATCACCCTTATTCTTAAAGATAGGTACCAAAAAACTTCTTCTCCACTTCTCAGGCATCCTCTGACTTTCCAAATTTTCATTAAACAATCTGGTTAAAACTTCCCCTGCCATTTCACCTAAACACCTCCATGCTTCCACTGATATGTCATCTGGGCCAACAGCCTTTCCATTCTTAATCCTCTTCATAGCTGTCCTTACTTCCTCCTTGCTAATCTGTTTCACTTCCTGATTCATTATCCCCACATCATCCAACCTTCTTTCTCTCTCATTCTCTTCATTTATCAGCCCTTCAAAGTACTCTTTCCATCTACTCAACACACTCTCCTCACTTGTGAGTACGTTTCCCTCACCATCTTTTATCACCCTTACCTGCTGTACATCTTTCCCAGCTCTGTCCCTCTGTCTAGCCAATCGGTACAGGTCCTTTTCTCCCTCTTTAGTGTCCAATCTCTCATACAACTCTCCATATGCCTCATCCTTAGCCTTCACCACCTCTCTCTTTGCCATGCGTCTCATCTCCTTATACTCATGTCTTCTTTCTTAATCTCTTTGACAATCCCACTTCTTCACCAGCCTCTTCCTCTGTATACTCTCCTGTACTTCCTCATTCCACCACCAGGTCTCCTTGTCCTCCTTCCTCTGTCCAGATGTCACACCAAGCAACTTTCTAGCAGTCTCCCTTACTAGCTTTGCTGTAGTTAACCAACTATTCGGTAACTCTTCACTGCCTCCCAGTGCCTGTCTTAACCCTTCCCTGAACTCCACCTCACAATCACCCTTTTTTAACTTCCACCGTTTAATCCTTGGCACTGCTTTCACACTCCTCCTCCTCTTCTTGATCAACAACGTCATCCTACAGACCACCATTCTATGCTGCTTAACTACACTTTCCCCTGTCACCACTTTACAGTCTGCAGTCTCATTCAGACTGGCCCTCCCACATAGGATATAATCCACCTGTGTGCATCTTCCTCCACTCTTGTACATCACCCTATGCTCCTCCCTCTTCTTAAAATACGTATTCAGCACAGCTATGTCCATCCTTTTCGCAAAATCCACAATCATCTGACCTTCTGCATTCCTCTCCTTAACACCATACCTACCCATCACTTCCTCATCCCCTCTGTTCATTTCACCAACATGCCCATTGAGGTCCGCTCCAATCACTAGTCTCTCACCCTTGGGTACACTCACCACCACTTCATCCAACTCACTCCAAAATTTTTCTTTCTCATCCATCGCACACCCAACTTGTGGAGCATGTGCACTAACAACATTCATCATTACACCATCAATTTCAAGCTTCATAAACATCACTCTATCAGGCACTCTCTTCACCTCCAAAACACTCTTGGCATACTGTTCCTTTAGGATAACCCCTACCCCATTTCTCCTGCCATCCACACCATGATAGAACAATTTGAACCCGCCTCCTATACACCTGGCCTTACTTCCCTTCCATCTGGTCTCTTGCACGCACGATATATCAACCTTGCTTCACTCCATCATATCAACTAGCTCTCTCCCTATACCAGTCATACTGCCAACATTCAAAGTTCCTACCCTCACTACTACACTCCTAACCTTCCTCCTGTCTTCCTGCCTTCCCCCCTCCTCTTCTCCTTTGGCCAACAGTAGCCCAAATTCCGCCAGCACCCTGTTGGCTAACAGTACTGGTGGTGGTTGTTGTTAACCTGGGCCTCGACCGATACAGTATGGAAATATGAAATGTTCTCCACATAAGTAATTTGGCAGAGGTTTTATGCCAGATGCCCTTCCTGATGCAACCCTCCCCATTTATCCGGGCTTGGGACCGGCACAAAGAAATGCACTGGCTTGTGCATCCCCAGTGGTATTTTCTTTAAGTAAAGCTCTATTATTTAGCTTTAAGCTCTTGTGTCTGGCATTTATTTATTATAATCATTGTTTTGCACTGTTGTTTATCTTAGAAGAAGGTAGCCATTATTTACACTGTTGGTTAACATACTGCAGGAGACTGCTTTGGTCAACTACCACCGAAAGAGTAGCCAGTAAATAAAAGTCTCTAGCTTTATCCAGAGTACTGGCAGTACTACCAGGTTAGAAAGAAATTCATGGGGAAATGGACACATCTAACAGCCTTCTCTGAAAGTTTACATTACTAGTTTTACTGGAAAGGCCCACCCAGACTCTGCTACAGTTTGCTGTGAGGGAAAGGTTAGTTTGCTTTTTATTTGTTGCATTTTGTATTACCTTTTTCTATTTTGTATACTGTGATTTGTTTTCTTTACACTGTGTTTTACTTGTATTCTGCTATTAACAGCATATTAAAACTTGGAAAGAGACCACAGCTCTGTCTCTTGTGAGTCAGGCAGAAATTTTTCCTACCCTCCCACCTGGTTACTGTTGTATTCTTAAACACCACTGTCTTTCTTGTTGCCTGTCCCTTATGTCAATTTGACCATATATCTCATTTCCTCTCTGCTTTTACTGGCTGGTGTGAGTAAGCACAAAATTATCATTTTGTGAAATCACTCCCCTTCAACTATTTAAATTTATTGGCCATCCTACTGTATTCCATAGTACCAGAATACAGACATGACCACCCCCTTTGAATCTATCATGCTGTTTTAAAAATAGTGACTCTCCACTAAAACTTAACTTTTTAGACAGGTAAAACATGTTACCTACTTTCACATCTAACTCCTCTAGTGCACACTGCAGTGTTTAGGATAAACCATTTTTTTCATCTTACCCTTAAGCACCTATTGCAAGACCACCAGTTATTGGAGACCCCACATTCTGCTTGTCAGTAGTCATCTTCGGATTAGTGCTTCTGCTTTCTACTGGTGAGAGAAGGAGTGCAGTTACATTATTTCTTTGAGACAGCTGATCACCAGAAAGCTTAATAACTGCCTTATAAGTGACAGCTTGGAATATGTGCTTATATTCTGATCCTGGTGAGAGTTGGAGCAGAGTGCATTGATTCCTGACTCTTTCTGGTTGGAGAGTGACTGTCTGTGCTTAACATACCACATTGGTCTGGTTGCTATTCAAGGCATCTACCAGAAAAAGGCTAATAGCCTGCAGATACTTGCATCATCTGGGACAAGACTGTGGATCACCAAAACAGGCCGTGGCCTACTTCTCTTCTTGGGATTGGTGCTAACATTTTGCTTCTGGTGAGAGGAGAAGCAAAGGAGTATTGTATCCCAACAGACTGAAGCTGTGCTGAGACCAGCATTAGTAGTAGCCAGGCAGTAGCCATTCATGTGTCTCCCCTCTTTCCATCATTCTTGACAATCTAATTCTTTATTTTTCAGTAAGTATTGCTTGATTTCTTTCTAACTTCAGAATATCTGCCTAAATACTTTATCCTTAAATGTTCAAGGTCTAAGTATTAGTTTCCCCTCAAGTGTTTGGCTGTGCTCTGTACAGACTCAGATACCTTGAGTGACATTTTTCCTGTAAAAGGATTATATAGGGAAACAGCTCCAGTACTTAGTAATAATGACCATCCCTCCTGGCATGTCTACAGGTCAGTTCCCTGTGCTTTCTCCAATTAATCTGGTGAACCTGGTCATTCTGAGGCAGTGTAGCAACTGCCTCATGTACACAGACAACCCTTTCCTCTTACCTCCGAACACAGACTTGTGAGAGATGCACTCATATATCCAAATTAGAAGCCATGCACTCTCAAGCCAAGACCGGAATAGCTGGTCAAGAGGAGAAGGTCAAAACCTGCACCACACCACATGCAACATATAGCCCTCCAGAACACCCAGCATCACAGCTCTCACATAAAAACACAAACCACACACCCACCTTCATGGAGGCTCTCCATAGAAATATACCCAAACAGCAGAGACCTCCAAGGGCAGAAATGCCCTCGACCACCACAACACAGCACAAACCACAAGACACATAGCTCATCTACACAGTGTGCCCCCCAGCCTACACCCCTAAGGCAAAACAGCTTGCCCAATACACTAATCATAGGTGACTTGATAATAAGGCACACTGATGTCCCACTCACTAGGTTGAAAAAGGAGAAGGTAACAGTCTGCTGTCTATCAGGTGCCAGAATCTGACACATAACACATGCACCCAGGTCACTCCACAACAAGTACAAGTATGAATCTGTCACTGTCTATGTGGGTGTGAATGACCTGAGACGCACCTCACTGGACTACATGAAAAGAGACATGGAAGAACTCTCGGATTATGTGGCCCAGGCAGGTATGACCCTAGCCCTGAGCAGCATCCTACCATCACCCAGAATGATACCGCAGTACAAGCAGAAAATGATTGATTTCAACAACTGCCTATGTTTCTGGTGTCATTCTAAGGGGATCCAGTATCTGTCTGCTTGGGATGACATGATTCACAGACCTCAATGCTTTGCCAGAGGTGGCCTGCATCTGTCACCCCTGGGTTTCCAGATACTGGCTAAGGCTCTTGCCATCTCTATAGTGCCTTTGTTTGGTGATGTTCCAAAGACCAAATTACCACCATAGCAGCTATAAATAAATGCAATCTGAGGGTCATGCTGCTCAATGTTAGAAGTCTAAATCTCAAGATGCACTTGCTCGAAGCACTCCTCAAAATGGAGAACATCGACATTTGTGCTGTAATGGAGACCTGGTTTAAAGCAACAGAAAGCACCCCTGCGCTACCAGGCTATAACTCATTCCATACCTTTTGGCCCCAGATCATGGACCAAAGCTCCAAAGGCGGTGGTGTCTCCATATTCATAAAGGATATGCACACCTCCAGACTAATAGCCCAGCATAACTCATCTGATATACTTCAGGTACAACTAACATTGGGTAAGATGGCGATTCAGGTCATAGCCTGCTGTATGTCCCCAACCATGTCACAAGACTCTCACTCCATGTTCCTAAGCACCCTGGAAACTGTTAGGGTCCAACCCAACACTCATACTAGGTGACTTCAACTACCCCTACATTAACTGGAAAAACTACTCATGCACCAATACACTGGCCCAATGCTTCCTGGAATTCATCAATTCCAATGCCCTGGACCAGCTCATTCTTACCCCCACTACAGGAAGCAACATCCTTGACCTGGTAATTACTAACATGGGCAACCATTGCTCTACACCAATACTCAATTTCTCCCTGGTTAGATCCAACCACAAACGAATCACCATGGAAATCCACATCTCGGCCACCCCCCCCCCCCCTGCAAAGGTAACCACCATGAAAAACTGCTCCAAAGCTGACTTTGGGCTCCTAAAAACAGAGATGGCTAACATTACAGCACCCATGCCAATGGAAAAAAGATGCATGACTGCCGAATCATACACCAATGTACTGTACAAACATGTACATAAATGCATGGAACTAGCCATACCCAATAGAACCAGGATGCTCTCCTCCAAAAAAAGGAAGTCAATCTGGTGGTCCCCTGCCATTAATGAACTCTACAACAGAAGGAACAAATTGTGCAGAAAAAGGTGAAGTCCCAAGACTGGAAAAAACCCATTATTAGCCTCAACAAAAAGTTGAGATCTCTCATCAAAACCTCTAAAGCCAGCTATGAAGGCAGAATTGTGGCAGACACTAAAAACAACCACAAAGCCTTCCATAGTTATATCAAGAATCTCCACTGCAATATTCAGGTTTGCTCTGAGTTACTGCACAATGGTACCTCCTATACTGAGCCAACAGATATTGCCAACATACTGGCCAACAGATTCAGTGCCAACTTTACCCCTCTCTCCCTCCCTAAAGGTCCAATCACAATACCGGAGGAATGCCAATCACCCAGCATTACTGCAGCACAGGTTAATGCTGCATTGTCCAAGGCCAAGAATAAAGCTTCCGTGGGACCTGACAATATCCCTGGATGTATTCTACATGAACTACAAAGTGAACTGGCACCACATCTGTCTGCCTTGTTCAATCACAGACTCACTTCAGGCTTTGTTCCTACCAAATGGCTCATCTGCTACCGTCATCCTGCTCTGTAAAGGGGGAGTGACTACAGATCCTGGGAATTATCACCCCATTAGCCTGATGAGTCTGATATATAAGGCTATGGAGTGCATCATCACGGACCTATTTAACAAGGATATAGGGAATCTCCAAACTCTAGATCTCACGCAGTTTTGTTTTTTGAAAGGTAGATCATGCCTGCTCAACCTGGTTGACTTCTTTGAGTCAGTCACCAGAGCTGTGCATGAGAGCAAGGCAGTTCATACAGCCTACTTCAATCTGGCCAAGGCCTTTGATACCATTCTCCACTCAAGAATTATTATAAACTCACCAAACTAGGCATCAATGGCTATATCACTAGGTGGGTTGCAAATTGGCTCACAGATAGAGCCCACAGTGTGAAAGTAGCAGACTCCAAGTCAGACTGCTGACCAGTGATGAGTGGAGTCCCACAGTACTCGGTCCTGGGTCCTCTCCTGTTTGGCATCTACTTCTCAGAAGTCCAGGCCAACACGGAGGGACTCTGGCTGACCAAGTTTGCAGATGACTGTAAGCTGGGAGCCATTATTACCTCCCCAAGTGATGTAGACATCCTACAGAAAGGCCTCACTGACACCAATGACTGGTGTTGAAACCATGGCCTTAAGCTTAATGCCAAAAAATGCGTCATCGGGTCTATATCAGAACACCGAACTTTCAAAATTTTGAGTGTTCTAATATCAAACCTTATTTATCAAAAATTTAAAACATCGAACATACAGAACAGCAAATTTTTCCTTGGGAAAAAATTTGCTGTTCCAAAACACATACACACAAGCACACCAAATAAACAGCAATCCACACACATACACCTAAACTCTTACACCTAACCCTACACTAAACTATGCATACACCACTAACTATCCACTTACCTTAACCCAAACCCTAACCCTAAGGTCCGTCACTATCACACAGTCACCTCACCCATGCCCTAACCCTAACTCACCTACCCCACCCTAATCCTCACGTCCACACAGTCGTACACTTACCTGACCCATGCCCTAACCCTAACTCACTTAACCTGCCCTAACCCTCACATCCACACAATCACACACTTACCTGAACCCGACCCGTAACTTTCCACCACAGCGCTGAAAATACCAAAGCAACAGAAATGGACAACCAAATTCTTTCCCTAGGAAAAAATTTGGTTTTCTGTTTCTTCGATATTTTCAGCGTTCGTTGAAAATGGGTCAATATTAGAACACTCGACATTTTGAAAGTTTGGTGTTCTAATATAGACCCTGCGTCAACATCCCCTTTGGGAAAAACTCAGTTCCCACTAATGACCACATCGATGGGAGCCCACTGAACACTGAAGGTGTTATAAGAGATCTGGGGACACAGGTTGACAGCAACCTCTCCTTCGACCACCACATTGCCATTGTGGTCAGAAAGTCCTTCTATTTGGCACATCTCATTACCAAGGGTTTTGCATCTAGGAAGAAAGAGGTCTTCATCTCTCTCTACTCTTCCCTCATTAGGCCAATCATTGAGTATAATGCCCCCATTTGGCATGTACATCACTAGACACATGCAACAGCTGGAAAGACCACAAAAGTACCTCACAAAGAGGATCCTAGGCCTTAAACACATGTCCTACACGGACAGACTAAAAAAACTCCAGATATTCTCTGTCTCATGTTGTATACTAAGAGACGATCTCTGCTTGACTTACAAAGCCATGTCTGACCCAGCTCTGTTAGAAATGCTACAACTAAAGGAATATCAGTACCTCTGTACCACACACTCCAGAGACCTCAACCTCATTACCACAATCAACAGAACATGCTGGAGGGACAGGTTTATAACCCAGAGACTGCCCATGCTCTGGAATAGACTTCCCATACATGTCAAGTAGAGCACCTCACTGGCCCTTTTCAAGAGAAAGTTTGATGAGTGGATGGGAAATAGAAAGTTCACCCCGGGGATCAATCCAGTGGCTTTACTTGATAGAGGCACTGGGAACTAATGTGGTGCAGCATGATGCCAGGGCACTTCTATGGGCTAGACTTGTAAAGGCTCCAGGGACATTAGCCTAGTACATACCTATGAACCTCTCTCTCTCTCTCTATATATATATATATATAGATCCGTACAGAGTCCCTCCGTGTTGGCCTGGACTTCTGAGAAGTAGATGCCAAACAGGAGAGGACCCAGGACCGAGTCCTGTGGGACTCCACTCATCACTGGTCGGCAGTCTGACTTGGAGTCTGCTACTTTCACACTGTGGGCTCTATCTGTGAGCCAATTTGCAACCCACCTACAGATCCCCGACGGTACTTTCTGCCAAAGCAGAAATCATAGAACATACATAACCAAAAGTGCTGTTCACCGAAGCAGCACTTTCGGTTATGTATGCTGGTTGTGCGGGTCGCACTATGGTGCGGTTAAGGGAGAATTCCCTTTTCCACAATATAGTGCCAACTCAGAGAGAGAATATAAATGTAGGGGGTGTGTGGGGGCTGCATAAAAGAAGATTTATTGTTTTTTTTTTTTTTTTTGAACGGACTTTAACGAAAGTGCTTTTTCGGTGAAAGTGCTTTCGTTAAAGTGCGTTTGGTTATTGTGGATTTGGACTATTGAACTTTTATTCAATAGTCCTAGATCCATATATATATATATATATATATATATATATATATATATACATATATATAAATATATATATGTGTGTGTGTGTGTGTGTGTGTGTGTGTGTGTGTGTGTATATATATATATATATATATATATATATATATATATATATATATATTTATGTTCATATATATATATATATATATATATATATATATATATATATATATATATATATAATCACAGGAGGTTACAAGGCTAATGGCCCCACAGTCCTTACAAGCCTAGCCAAGTTCAACCCTGTTCCCAAGGGTGTTTTGTTCAAGCAGACACTAAAATTAGCACCTGTTACCCCTGTCCAAGAAGGACACAGGTAGAAACCCCAGGGTGAATTTCCAGTTAACCATCCAATTGTTCAGATTATGCTTAAATAGGGCCAGTGAGGGGCTTTGTTTAGCATAAATATGAAGCCTGTTCTAAAAGTAGGACAACCTCTGTGAGACAAATCTGTGTCTCCAGCAAGTTCTGTTGATATCACATACCAGGTTAAGGTCCATTGAGCGAGTGACCCATGTGCTATTTGACTTGCGAATATGCAGCATTTCCAATAAAACTGGGTCAGAGATTGTTCTATATGCAAGGCACAGGTCACCTCTGAGCAGTCTTTATGACAGAGAGTAATGTGACAATGATTTTAATCTGTCTACATAAGACAGATCTTGAAGACACTGAATTTTCTTTGTAAGGAACCTTTGTGGTCTCTTCAATTGCTGCAGGTGTTTGGATGGGAACATACCAAAGGGATCATTATACTAATATTGGCCTGATGAGGGAAGAGTACAAGGGGGTTATAACCTCTTTTTTTCTGGAAGCAATGCCCTTATTTATGAGATGAGCAATATAAAATACCCTTCTTATCACTGCGGAGACATGGTGATCGAAGTTAAGGTTGCTGTTAACCTGTGTGCCCAGATCTCTCACCACCGACTGTGTGCTTACGGTATTGCTATTGATGTGGTAGTTTGCAGGAACATCACCCTTACCAAAGGCGATGATAATGCAATATTTTGCATTAAATTTAAGATCATGAATTTGGCACCAGTCATTAGTCGGAGTAAGACCTTTTTGCAGGATGTTGATATCGCTATGGGTTTCAATGATTGCTCCCAGTTTGCAGTCATCAGCAAACTTTGTCAGCCACAGTCCTTTAGTTTTAGCCTGTACTTTGGAGAAGTAGATTCCAAAGAATAGGGGTCCCAGAACCGATCCCTGTGGAACACCACTAGTTGCAGGTCTGCTGGAGAGGTAGAGTCCTTTATTTTGACTGTATGAGTCCTATCAGTGAGCCAGTTTGCAAGTCACCTGCCAATATATGAGTTGATACCCAGCTGGGTGAGTTTATCAATGATGCCTGAGTGGGGGATTGTGTCAAAGTGCTTGGCTAAGTCTAGGTAGGCTGTATACACAGATTTGACCTCATCTATTGCTTTGGTGACTGCCGCAAAGAAGTCCACCAAGTTTAACAGGCATAATCTCCCCTTGACAAAACCACACTGGGTGGGTCAAGCATTTGGAGATTTCCTATATCTTTGTTAATAAGGTTCATGATGATTCATTCCATGGCCTTGCAGATAAGGGTGGTCAGGCTAATGGGTCTGTAGTTCCTGGGTTCCATGGATGCACCCCCTTTGTGCAAAGGGATGACGGTAGCTGTTTTTCATTCCTCTGAAATGAAGTCAGTGCTTAGGCTGTGATTGAAAAGCGGGCCCAATGGTGATGCTAATTCCTGTTTTAACCCATGTAAAACACAGCCCAGGATGTTGTCTTGTCCCATAGAGGCTGTGTTTTTGGCCTTGGAGAGGGCATTTAAGACCTGCTCCTTGGAGATACTAGGTGGGGGACAGGTGTTAGGGATGCTTTGGTGTATATGTGGTGGGGACAGGGGAGTGAAGTTTTCACTGAACCTGTCAGTCAAGAAGACTGAATGTTGCAATTAAATCAAAAGGTGTCTCAACAAAGTATTAGTTTAGGAGTGTGCACACTTATGCAACCAGCTTATTGTACGTTTTTTATTTTTTATATTTTCCCCTAACAGATTTGTTTGTTTTTCAATTGAATTGTACAGGTTATAGGTCACATTAAAGGTGGGAAAAGTTTTGAAATGATTTATTGTGGTCTCATTTTTTTATACCACAAAAACCTGGCATTTTAACAGGGATGTGTACACTTTTATATCCACTGTAATCAGAGAGCTCAGTCATATCTCTCTTCATCTAGTCCAGTGAGGTACATCTCAAGTTCATTCACACCAATATGGACTATGACTGAGTCATAACAGTGCCTGTTGTTGAGAAACTTAACTGCATGTGAGATGTGGCAGATCCTGGCACCTAACAGACAGCTAACCGTGACTTCTTCCTTATCCAACTTGGTGAGAGGGACATCTGTGTGTCACACAATTGAGTCACCTATGATTAAGATGGTTGTCTTTGTGTTATGCCTTAGAGGCTTGAATGGTGAGACACTGGTGTGTGATTATATATGTGTACTATGTTCTGCAGATGATGCATTATGTGAATCATGCTTGTGTTTGGGAGGTCTCCGATGTTTAGGTAAGCTTCTGGTAAGGGTCTCTGTATATGTAGGTTTATGTGTTGCTGGTTTGGTAGGTGCAGGAGGTGAGGTGTGCATGCTATCAACCTACTTAGTATCAGATGAACTGACTGGTGAGTGAGAGAGCATGGATTTTAGGTCCTTGATATAGATGCATCTCTCACATAATGAATTTGTGTGGACTAGAAGAAGTGGATCATCAGTGTACATGAGGCAATTGTTACATTACCTCAGGATGCCCATGTTGAACAGGCTGGCTGGAGAAACTGTGGAAAATTGTCTGTTCATAATGTTAGGTAAGTTGATATGGTCAGAAAATGGAGAGGACAGGAAGGACCAGGTAAGGTAGAGGACAGAAGTGGGCAAAAAATATGAAGGGCTAGTGGGCAGGATCTGTGTTGGTACCTCAGAAGCTTCACTGAATGTATCACCTGTTAGTGAGGGACAATTACAAGAATTCACCAATGGAGCACTAGCAGAGTACTAAGGGAACATTTGCAGGCAGAAGTGTTCATAGATTCATAGATGTGTACTAGGCTAATGGCTCTGGAGCCTTTACAAGCTTAGCCCATATGATTATCCTGACATCGTGCCTCCCGAACTTAGTTCCCAGTACCTCTGTCAAGCAGAGCCACTGGAGTGATCCCTGGGGTGAATTTTCTATTTCCCATCCACTCATCAATATTTCTCTTGAGAAGGGCCAGTGAGGTGCTCTGTTTGACATATATGGGAAGTCTTTTCCATAGCATGGTCAGTCTCTGGGTTATGAACCTGTCTCTCCAGGTTGTTCTGTTGATCGTGGTAATGAGGTTGAGGTCTCTGGAGTGTGTGGTGTGGAGGGACTGGAATTTCTTTAGATGTAGCATTTCTAACAGAGCTGGGTCTGACATGGCTTTGTAAGTCAAGCAGAGATCGCCTCTAAGTAGGCGATATGAGAGAGAGAATGGAGTTGGAGTTTTTTGAGTCTGTCCATATAGGACAAGTGTTTAAGGCCTAGGATCCTCTTTGTGAGGTACTTTTGCATCTAGTGAGGTACATGCCAAATGGGGCATTGTACTCAATGATTGGCCTAATGAGGGAAGAGTAGAGGGAGACTATGACCTCTTTCTTCCTGGATGCAAAACCTTTAGTAAAGAGATGTGACACATAGAAGGACTTTCTGACCACAAGCGCATTTGGTGGTCAAAAGAGAGGTTGCTGTCAACCTGTGTTTTCAGATCTCTTATAACGCCTTCTGTGCTCAGTAGAATACCATCAATGTGGTAATTCATGAGAACTGGGTTTTTCCCAAAGGGGATGACGACACATTTTTTGGCATTGAGCTTGGCCGTGGTTCTGATACCAGTTACTGGTCTCAATGAGGCCTTTCTGTAGGATGTCAGCATAATTTGGGGAGTTAATAATAGCTCCCACCTTGCAATTGTCTGCGAACTTTGTCAGCCAGAGTCCCTTCATGTTGGCCTGGACTTCAGAGAAGTAGATACCAAACTAGAGAGGACCCAGGACCGAACCCTGTGGGACTCCACTCGTGACTGGTCGGCAGCCTGACTTGGAGTCAGCTACTTTCACACTGTGGGTTCTATCTTTGAGCCAATTTGCAACCCACCTAGTGTTAGGGGTTGATGCCTAGCTTAGTGAGTTTTTCTATGATTCCTGAGTGGGGAATGGTATCAAAGGCCTTGGCCAGATCAAGGTAGGT
This sequence comes from Protopterus annectens, assembly GCF_019279795.1. Taxonomy (NCBI): domain Eukaryota; kingdom Metazoa; phylum Chordata; order Ceratodontiformes; family Protopteridae; genus Protopterus; species Protopterus annectens. Next base: position 671,159,378 of record NC_056727.1, on the reverse strand, counting down.
TGTTTGAACCACCTTGCCTTCATCCACAGCTCTGGTGACTTGTCTCAAAGAAGTCGACCAGGTTGAGCAGGCATGATCTACTCTTTACAAAACCAAACTGTGTGGGATCCAGAGTTTGGAGATTCCGTATATCCTTTTTTATTAGGTCCATGATGATGAGTTCCATAGCTTTGCATATCAGGCTCATCAGGCTAATGGGGCGATAGTTCCCAAGGTTTGAAGTCACCCTTCCTTTGTGGAGGGGGATGACTGTAGCAGTGTGCCATTTAGTAGGGACAAAGTCTGAGGTAAGGCTGTGATTGAACAGGGCACACAAGTGAGGTGCCAGTTCACTTTGTAGTTCATGTTGAACACAGCCAGGGATATTGTCAGGTCCCATAGAAGCTGCATTCTTGGCCTTGGACAGTGCTGTTTTAACCTATGCAGCAGTAATACTGGGTGCCTGTAATCTACTGGTATTGTGATTGGTCCTTTGGTGGGAGAGAGAGGGGTAAAGTTGGCACTGAATCTGTCAGCCAGTATATTGGCAATATCTGTTGGCTCGGTATAGGAGGTATCATTGTGCAGTAGCTCAGAGCAAATCTGGATGTTGCCTTGGAGATTCTTTACATAACTATAAAAGGCCTTGTGGTTGTCTTTACTATCTGCTGCAATTCTGTTTTCATAGCTAGCTTTAGAGGATTTGATGAGGGATCTCAACATTTTGTTGAGACTGATAATGGAGTTTTTTCCAGTCTTGGGACTTCACCTTATTCTGCATCAGTTTCCTCCTTCTGTTGTAGAGTTTGTTTATGGCAGGGAACCACCAGATTGGCTTCCTTTTTTTGGAGGAGAGCATCTTGGTTCTATTGGGTATGGTGAAATCCAAGCATTTGTGTACGTGTTCGTACAGTGCATTTGTGTATGATTCAGCAGTCATGCAACTATTGTCCATTTGCATGGGTGCTGTGAAGTTAGCCACCTCTGTTTTTAGGAGCCCAAGGTTAGCTTTGGAGAAGTTTTTCATGGTGGTTACCTTTGCTGGGGTGGGGTGGGGGGAGGGATGTGGATTTCCAATCCGATTAGTTTGTGGTCAGATCTTACCACGGAGGAGTTGACTATTGATGTAGAGCAATGGTTGGCGATGTTAGTAATGACCTGGTCAAGGATGTTTCTACCTCAAGTGGGGGTAAGAACGAGCTGGTCCAGGGCATTGGAATTAATGAATTCCAGGAAACACTGGGCAAGTGTATTGGTACATGAGTAGTTTTCCTAGTTAATGGAGGGGTAGTTGAAGTCACCCAGTATGAGAGTGCTAGGTTGGACCCTAATATTCTCCAGGGTGCTTAGGAATGCACAGTGTGAGTCTTGGGACATGGTTGGGGACCTATAGCAGACTGCGACCTGAATCACTGTCTTACCCAATGTTAGCTGCACCTGAAGTATCTCTGATGTGTTATGTTGGGCTACCAGTCTGGAGGTGTGTGCATCCTTTATGAATATGGAAACACCACCGCCTTTGGAGCTTCGGACCAAGTTCTGGGACCGAAAGGTGTGGAGTGGGTTATAGCCTGGTAGTGCAAGGGTGCTTTCTGCTGCCTTGAACCAGGTCTCTGTTACAGCACAAATGTCAATGTTCTCCACTTTAAGGAATGTTTCAAGTGAGTGCATTTTGAGATTTAGACTTCTAGCGTTGAGCAGCATGACCCTCAGATTGCATTTGTTTGTAGCTGTTACGGTGGTAATTTGATCTTTGGAACACTGCCTAAAAAGGCACTATAAGGGTAGCAAGAGCCTTAGCCAGTATCTGGAAGCCCAAGGGTGACAGATGCAGTCCATCTCTGGCAAAGCATTGAGGTCTGTCAATCATGTCATCCCAGGCAGACAGATACTGGATCCCCTTAGAATGACACTAGAAACTTAGCCAATTGATGAAATCAATCATTTTCTGCTTGTACTGTGGTATCATTCTGGGTGATGGTAGGAGACTGCTCAGGGCTAGGGTCATACCTGCCTGGGCTACATATTCTGAGAGCTCCTCCATGTCTCTTTTCATGTAGTCCAGGGAGGTACGTCTCAGGTCATTCACACCCACATTTACAATGACAGAGTCATATTTGTACCTGTTGTTGAGGGACCTGAGTGTGTGCATAATGTGGTGGATCCTGGCACCTGACAGGAAGCTGACTGCTACATTCTCCTTTTTCAACCTAGTGAGTGGGACATTAGTGCGTCTCACTATTGAGTCACCTATGACTAGAATGTTGGGCATGCTGTTTTGCCTTAGGGGCTTTGGTTGAGTGGCACACTGTTTATAAGAGTTATGTGTCTCATGATTAGTGTTGTGTTGTGGTGGCTGACTAAGTTTTTGCCTTGGTGGTCTCTGCTGTTTGGGTAGATTTTTATTGAGAGCCTCTGCAAAGGTGGGTGTGTGGTTTGTGTTTGTATGTGAAGGCAGTGCTGGTGTGTATTCTGAAGGGCTATATGTTCCATGTGCTGTGGTGCAAGTGTTGACCATCTCCTCTTGACCAGTTATTCCAGTCTTGGCTGGAGAGTACATGGCTTCCAATTTGGATATATAAGTGCATATCTCGCAAGTCTCAGTGGTGGGAGGTAAGAGGAGAGGATTGTCAGTGTACATGAGGCAGTTGCTACATTGCCTCAGGATGCCCAAATTCACCAGGTTTATAGCAGAAAGCACAGGGAACTGACCTTTAGACCTGCCTGGAGGGATGGGCATTAATAATTAGTACTGGAGTTGTTTCCTTGTAGAACATTTAGTGCTGGTAGCACTTTTATGTGCTACAATAATTGCTACAAGAAGTCTGGTAAAGTGTTTGCATCTATAACTGCCAACGGTGCCCACCACTGCTCGGCAATGCATGATGCGCGAACAAGAGCAAACCCAAGCAAATGCAGTGCCTACGTAGCAAATGAGAACAAACTGATTTAAACAAATTAACCAATAAAAAAGCTCAAAACTGAGCCCTGTTCCAGCCACCTTTAAACAGATGAGTTCTGACTGCAGACTCCTGCCACTAGGGTGCAAGGGAACCCTCTCCAACAAAAGATGGCCTGGTTTAGTGCTCAATTTATACAAACAGAACTAGATTCAGCAGGTCTAAATCTGGTCTATTCTACAGCAAATAAAGTAAAATAATTTCAGAAAAAAAAACAGTTCAAATAAGCAATGATATGATAAAAATGCAGTTCAAAAGTGTAATATACAGTGGAAAATTCTACTTAAGTTTTACAGAGATCAGCAGATGCCTTGGATTGATCAGATGAATACAGCAGAGCAGCAGCTGGTCACCAAACTCTGTGGAGCTTTGCTAAAACAAGTTTAAACCCACACAGATGCCATGTTTGTGTAGCAAACAAGCAAACTGAATTAAACAAATTAACCAATACAAAAGCTAAAAACTGAGGATAATATAAATGAGGGAGGAGGACTGAATGGATAGAATGGGTTAGAACAAAGCATGGAGGGGTACACTCATGGTATAGAGAGGGGAAAAGTGGAGAAAAAGGAAAGACAAAATTAGGAAGTGGTGAGAAATTAAGGAAGCTATTGGAAGTGAGGGAAGAGGAATACAAGGTAGATAGAAATGAAAGACTCTGAGTTATTCAGGAAGAATTGATGACCTTGGTAGAAACCCATTTGGTGGCAGAATTGAGAAGGAATGGTGCCATGTAATGGGCCAGGGTAGAATAAGGTGCGAAGCTTCTGGCATGGAATTTAAAAGACTGGAGAGAGAGAAACAGGTGTCAATGAGGACATTAAGATCTAATCAGGGAGGTATTGTCATGTTAAGTATGGACATTAGAAAGGAAGTTTGTGCCTTTTGTTGTAGTTCACACATACTGACACAGGTGTTATACGGAAATTGATGAATAATATTGGAAGTGTTTACTGGTTGAGATGTGTCTGAGTTTACATCAGGAAATGGGGGAAGAGGAGGTAATAGGGGCTGCAAAATATATGAAACCAGATAAGGTTGGGAACTAGACTGGTTCCATCCTGACTGTAATAAAGTGATGGGTTTGGCGGTGAGACAGGCTATGAAGGACTTAGTTAATAGCATAATTTGAGTTAATAGCATGCTTGAAGCAGGTTATATGCCTTAGTCTTTATTGAAGTCCTCAGCTATATTGTTGTATGAGGTGAAGAGGATCTTCTGGATGTGTCACATTTTTATCAGTTTCCATTATGTAATGTGGGCATCAGATATCGTGCAGGGTGATGGCAACAGGAATAAGCAGTATTTTCTTGCTTGGTAAAGCCTAATCAAGTTGATTTTATTAAAAGTTGATCCCCTAACTTCAGATTATGTTAAATGGGGGGGATCCTAGGTGAGCAGATTTGGAAGAGGCACTCATCGGGAGTGTCCATTGTCCATAGCTCTTTCTTTTGGTCATGGTAACACAATCCAGAGGCTTTGGAATTTATTGGAAAAAGAAGAGCTGGACTAGTCTACATTCAGATGTCTGAGTGTTACTTTTGACTAATATGGAAGAGTTTCTACCAGGCATGCTAGAAATATTTGACAATTTTGGAGAACATCCTGTCTGTGATATCATCCATATAAATCTGTGGTTATATGGACAAAAAAGGGTGACATAGTATAATTTCATTACTGGTGTATAAGGTGTTATAAGTACTAAGTAGTTAGGGTTTATTCTAGGGTGGAGGACGTTTTAGAGAAGAACTGGAAAGAGATAAATGGTAAACAGACAGCTGGTTAGGTAAGTAGTCCAAAAGAGTTTTGTTATTGAAGGGAAATATTAAGGTAGAGAGAGTCATGATGTTGTCATTAATGATGTACCTGGCCCAACATGTGCCTTTTCGGCAACATGACAGTAATAGTTTCAGTCATTCAAAGTATGTGTGATAAATGTAAATGGAAGGGAAGAGGGAAAGGACACAATAAATAAGGGAAGGTTAAGATACTGTAGAGTCATGGAGTATGGGGATACATGTGACATGTATATACACACAATAACAATTACAATAAATATGGCACGGTGCCTGAGAGGAATTGCAGAGAGAAGTTTAAAGTGGGTACAATGGGAATAAAAGTGGAATGAGTGGAAAATGTAGAAAAGTAGATTTGGTCACAGATAAAGAGTTATAGTAGAGTTTGGAGGGATCCATTATGGTTAATGAGTTGAGGGAGATTGCTATTAGGCTCCTTTTGTTTAAACACTTGCCAAATTGATGGGTTTAAGAGAATGGGAGACTAAAGGCCATGAAAGAGTAAAGATATCTGATGAAGGAGGGGTATGGGGTGTATTTGTATAAATTTGAGGTGATTAAGAACAGGGAGGTGGGAGGCTGGCATAGTGGTTAAGGTGATTACCTTACTGACACAAGGTGCATGGTTTGATTACCACAATAGGTAATTGGCTAAGTTTAAAATAGTCTACAAGGACAATTAGCATAATACTAATCTACAAACTAAAAAAAAGATCAGTTTGGGAGGATTGGTTGCCATTTTACACTGTTAACAAATCAGTTAAAGAAAAGAGGAGATTAAAATGCAAAAATCTGTGTGAAGGGGAGAATGTTTGAAAAAGAGAAATTGGTTGAGAGTAAATAAAGGAAAAAAATAAAGTTATTTGAAAATATTTAGGAAATGAGGAAGGCAGGAAAGCAATGTTATGTTTAAAGAACTGGTAGTTTAAATAGAGCTGAATCTGGGAAATAAATTATTTTTGTGAAGGGGCATGTCTCATTGTGCAAAAGCTAAAATTATTGGGCTTGTTTGTGACATGCAACTTCAGCTATTACACAAGTAGTATAGAACCTCCCATAAAGTTAAGGAGAAAGGGTGGTGGAAGGATATGATTTATTGGTGATGTGGGAAAGAAAGGGCAGTTAGTTATGAAGAAGGCATGGTTGGTAGTTTATAAAAAGAATATATAGGATTTATGGGCACTGTGCCTGTTCGTGGTTGAGAATGGAGGGGTAAATTTGATGAAGGATGAAAGAATTGAGCTTCAGCTCAGAGCAGACTGAGTAAAAAATTGATAATGTAGAAATGGAAGGTTCACGAAATCTGGAGAATACACAGAGAAGTCCATACATAGCTTAAGACAGTGGTTAAGGGTTTAATGTATAATAATTAGGCAAAGCAATTACAGAGTAAGTGGATCGGAGTGTGTGTGTGTGTGTGTGTGTGTGTGTGTGTGTGTGTGTGTGTGTGTGTGTGTGTGTGTGTGTGTGTGTGTGTGTGTGTGTGCAAGGAAACAGAAGTGAAGTACTAAGGAGGAGGCAGTGAACAGTAGACATTCTTAGTTAAAATGTGCGACTGGGATGTGGAGAGGGTTAAAAGGCATAATATACATTCAACCATGAAAAGGATCAGTGGGCAACCATGGGGGAGAGGGAAATGTAGGGAAATGATAAGAGACAATCCCATACAAAACCAAAGCCACTTGTAGTATGGGTACTAAAAAACACTTTTTATAAAGATCATTTGAATGCTTTCATTTTACAAATATAACAGACGTCCTCTTGACCGAGTTAAGGACGAAGAACAAGCCCTTTTATAACAAAACAACAGCAGGCACATTCCTAAAATAAACAAGTAAAACTATTACATGCTGGCTAAATATAAAATGTTAGAGACACATGTAATATATTATAGACACCATCAATTTATGTGTAAATGTTTAAAAAAGCAAAGTATGTGGAATATATAAAAATATGCATAATCAAACTGACCAGCATTTGGATGGTTAAGAAAGAAACAGACCAGTGAAGGTCATGGGTAAAAATGCTACTGAGTACAATACTGAAATATTGCTACAGATAATGTAAATCAGTATACTAAATAAAATAAAGAGTTTCTTGATAAAATAAGTTAATTTAAAAAAAACAATACTTAACAGGATGCATTTTTTAAAATAGGTTTAATGCTGTTAAGTCAACTAAGATGTAAGGCAGACGATTTGCATTCAATTTCAACTTCCACTGCACCTGTCTTTTTCTAAAATGCTGTTAAAATCATCTTTTATTTCATCCAACCCTAAAACAAAAGTCTCCTGAAATTTTGTTACATAACCTTATGTTTATGAGGTGTATTAAAAGTTGTGTTTCTGCCAAGCGTCATACTCACGTACATGAATATTCGCATTGTGACAGCATTTTATAGTTTTACCTACATAGGATCTGTTGCATCTAGTATGTGGCCACATACACATGGCTATCACAGCTGTAGGTAAACGTCTCTTTGACTGCCATCAGTTTTTTTTGTGTGGGAGAGAGGACCCATAAGGGAGTACAGACAACCCTTGTACCTTGTTACATCACTGCACTTTCAAATTAAAGAACAACTTTTAAGTTATGGCCATGTCTACAGACAAAAAATAGTGACAAGCCAACCTTGCATGTTAAATCAAAATGTTACGGAAAGATTTTTCCAGTTCTCGTTGATGACATTTCTGATTTCATGGTGGTCTGTGTTATTAATTATGGGAAAGGTATGACAAATGCCCCTAGAACCAAGCACTATTATCAGTATTTCATTGTTGCCCTCTGTAATAGTACTAGTCAAAACTGGTTTGTATTTACCCGCTCTGTCAATTCTCATTTCTTTGACTGATATCCTAATAAAAGATTAGTAATAGCTGGTGTCCTGAAATAACCGTGTTAAATAGTTCTGGTTCAAAATTATCATCAAAAGTAGTCACACTTGACAATTGGATTTCTTGACTTTTGATAACATTTTTGTACATATCTTAAATGAAAGCTAGCACAGCTCCATGCTCATTATGCAAGTCTGTCTTTCTTTCTTTCTTTAGAGAATGCAGTTTATGGATTAAATTTTGTTGCTGGAAATAGGTGCTGCTGCTCGTCTTGTTACTCATTGAAATCAAACAGGTGGGGTAGTTCATTTACATGCTTTATTACACAGAAAAACATCAGGATGGATAGCAGTAGTACAAAATAAGCAAACTGATTAACTGACAGACTGCACAAATGTACATGTTTATATCTCAACAGCTTAGTACAAAATGGCAGTCAGACTCGCACATGCTCAGTATTTATACATTTGTGCAAGCCCCTAGAAAGCTTCTTAAAGGTATGCATACATATTGATCTACATCGTCCCTCTTTAATGAATTGCCCACAATATAATCACATTTGAAAAGAAAATGCAATTGTACAGGCAATAAGAAATAAACATAATATTCATGTCCTTATGTCCAAATTGCTGTGAATCTGGAACATGGTCTGGGAATGCAACCTGATCTACTGATATAGCAATCAGAACTGGGTTTAGCAACAGGGACCGTCATTGGTATACAACTTGCTTCAGTAGTTTTGGGATTCTTCTCAGGAGCAGGGATATTTAGTAGAACATCCTCTGGAACTGGAACGCTGGATAACTCACTCTGAGATACAGAGTCTTTTTTGCAGGTATGATACTGCAATACAGCCTCAGACACTGAGATTAAATGTTTCCAATTCCACCTAAATTCTGCTCCTTGCGATTCCACAATGTATGATCTCAGCTCTGGACATGCACTTTTCACAACACCAATCCGATCAAAACCTTTGGATATTTGCATCCTCACTATCTCCCCTTCTTGTAATAGAATGAGCAGTTTGCTGGTCTTATCATAACTGGACTTCTGGGTTAGGTGCTTCTTTAACAGATTGGCTTTCACTGATCTGCTGTTCTTGACACATGGAACCAGTAATGAACTACTAATTGGTAGTGTGGTTCTGGTTTGTCAGGACAGAAGTCTGTGCAGGTGAACCAAGATGTTTATCACAAGGAGCATTTCTGAGATTTAAGAGATTCAAGAAAACATCACTATTATCTTGTTTGGACTTCCCTAGTAATTGTTTTGCACTTTGAACTGCACGTTCTGCCAAACCATTTGACTGTGGGTACTCAGGGCTACTCCTGACATGAGTAAAATCCCACTCTTCCGCAAATGTTTTGAACTTCTGGCTTGTAAACTGTGTACCATTGTCAGAAATGACTTTGTGTGGACTACCATGGACTGCAAAATGATGCTTCATTTTAGTAATGGCAATATTGGATGCTAGAGTAGGAAGTAGGTCAATCTCGAACCAATTGGAATAAAAGTCTACTAACACCAAGTAATGTTGACCATTCCACTCGAAAATGTCTGTAGCTACTGTTGACCAAGGTAGTTCAGAAATCAGGTTTAGCTGAAGTGGTTATTTCTGTTAATGTGGCTTTGTACAATTACATAAAGGACAAGATGGAAGTACTCTGTCAATATCCTGTGACATAAAAGGCCAAAATATTAGGTCTCTCACCCTTCTTTTGGTAGAATCAGTTCCTGGGTTGCCATGATGCAAGATGATAATGTACTCTTGTTGTAAGGACTTTGGAACAATCCCTTTTGGACCTTTCATGATGATGCCATCGTCAAACAAAATCTCATCTCTGTATGGAAAATATGGTTGCACTTCTACTGGTAAGCAAGATTGCTTTGAAAGCCATCCTTGACTGATAAAGCAGTTGAGCTTCAGAAGTATTGGATCTAAGGCTGTATAACTTCTAAGCTCATCAAGACATGTGGAAGAAAAATTTCTCACTTCCATGACTTCAAAATCAAGTTTCTCATTCTCATGCTGTTCAGTGGTATTCCTGGATGATCTGGATAAAGTATCAGCAAGATAAAGAAGTTTGCCTTTTGTGTACACAAGATTGAAATTATATTTTTGCAATTTGAGCATCATGAATTGCAATCTGGTTGGAGCTGTATGTTTAGACTTTCTCAAAATAGTAACTAGAGGTTGGTGATTCAATCTGGATAGGTTTTTGAGTTAGAGTTCTGGACACATAGGCTACTGGTCTACCCTCTTGGTGAATGACTGCACCAAGACCAAATTTAGAAGTTCACAAGAAAGAGTAATTGGTTTGTGAACATCATAGTATCTGAGAGTTGGTGGACTGGCAATTCTGTGTTTCAGAACATCAAATGCTCTCTGGTGTTGTTCTAACCCTGACTAGGATACATCTTTGCGTGTCAGCTCTCTAAGTGGTGCTGAAAGTTGGCTCAAGTCTGGAATGAACTTGCCTAGGTAGTTAACCATGCCAGGAAAACATTGTAGGGCTTGAACATTTGTCTGGAGCTGGCATCTCAAGAATTGCTGTTTGCTTGGAAGGACCCAGTCATAAGCCTGAACTGGTAAACAAATGACCAACATAGCCTGAATTTGCGCTTCTGAGGATTCAGCTTAAGATTCACTAGATGTGCCCTTTCCAGAACTTTCTTGAGATTTCTGTCATGTTCAGCCTCACCATTATCTCCTAATAGAATATCATGTACTATAATAGCACATGGATGTCCAGAAAAAAAAAAATTGCTCCATTGCACACTGGAAGACTTCACTGGCAGAATTTATCCCAAATGGCATTCTCAAAAATCTGTACCTGTCAAAAGGAGTACTGAAAGTGGTTAGCAATGAAGATTTCTTGTCAAGCAAAATTTGCCAAAATGAACTCTTTACATCTAAGACAGAAAAAAACAGTGGCATTTGGCATAAGAGCAGCAACTTAATTGACTGTACTCATTGGATAATGAGGTCTTTTCAGTGCTTTGGTCAGATCTCGTGGATCAATACATATTCTGATATCATCTGAGCTATTCGTATGAGCAACGACCATAGAGGATACCCATTCAGTTTGGGTTGATGAACCAACTGGACAAATTACACCATGCTGCACCATTTTTTTCTAGTTGGGCTTTGACTCTGTTTTGCATAGCTACTGGAACATTCTGGGCTGGCCTGACAACAGGACTGACTTCAAGGTCTTACTTCATGGAGTAAAGAACTGCTAGTTTCCCTAGTTTGTCTTCAAAAAGATCAGCATAGCTAGAAAAAATAGATTGAGTGAAATTCGAACAGTGGTCTTTTAAGCTAACATGATGGACTTCCTTATTAAATGAAAGCAGTCCCATTTTCAAAGTGTCTCTGATGCCTAATAATAACTGGACATGCCTTTTGAACACTCGTAAAATTGCAAGTCATAGCTATGAAAGCACTACTGAACCTTCAGTTTAAATTTCTTCACCACCATAAGCAACAAGTTTGCACACTTTACCAAATCAAGCTTCTTACCACCACATACGCTAGCAAATATTTCTGTTGACATAACATTGCACTTTGAACCTGTGTCAGCTTTGAGCTCTGTGGGTATTCCATTTATCCAAACAGTACAAAATACTTCATTTTTTGCCCATAAATCTACTACATTGACTGTTTCATTAAGCACTAACACACCATCAACATAAAAAGTAGGGTCACACCTTTCTAATTGATCAACTTGTCTCTTTGACTGTTCTCTCTTAATAAAAGAGTGCCCCTTATTTGATTTAGAAAACCTTTTGAAATTATTCCATTTGTGGCATTGTTGACCAAAAGCTAAGCACTTTTCTCTTTTGTACTCGTGATTTGTACCACAATTACGTCAGTTGACTATGAAGCTGGGTATAGGCATATTCTTTCAGTTTGCTGAGCCACACTTGTGCTTCCCTGAGAATGTGCATACTCTGTAATTTGCTAGAAAGGTACGAGGTTTCCCAATGATTGTTACAGGGTTTACAGTTGCTGCCATGTGCTTGGGCCTGTTTCTTATAACCATGTGCTGCATACTATCAACATTAGCTTCAGAAGATACTGGAAGCATGCATTTCTCATTTGTAAGCATATCTGTGTGGTTTTCTGTAAGCTGATATATCTGACAAATCTCAATGGCCTCATTCAAAGTTAAATCACTGACATGAAGCAAAATCTTTCTCACAGCATCATCTTTAATGTCACACACGTCAGTCTTTTATCAACGCATCTGTTAGAGAAAAATACTTCAAAAGACCAAAAGCATAAGGTTCAGTTCAGGTATTTTTATTCTTGCTCAAGGAGACAAAAAATGCAGTTACAGAGTTTGTCTGACTAAATCAGGAAGTGTCACAGTTATTATACCTTTCTTTCAAGACATTGCCCACTACGACTGACATAGCAGATCACCAGTTCACAATTCTGTTACTTTACAGATATTTCTCACGTTTTTAGCTGACTCTTCAAAGTTTAAAAAAGATTTTTCAGTAAACAGGATGGCCTTGATGACCACCGGTCAATTATAACTTTCTTGTTATGTGATATTACAAGTCTAGGTACTATGGCTAATTTAAGCACAATGCAAGTACAGATTTCTGAAGCAGTTTATTGTTCATAATATCTAACTATCTTGCAGCTTGTGCACTTTTTCATCAACACAAACAGAGCTTATTGTCTATAATGAATGGATCTACAAAAATTATTATTATTATCCTTTTAATTTCCTGACCTAGCAGAAAATCACCTGCTTTCCAGTACATTTCCAAGGCATAAACATGTATTTTACTGTGCTAGCAAACTAGGTCAGAGTGCACCTTGCAGTGTCAGAAAGCACAATTTCAGAAAAGCATATTTTCAGTTTCAAATAAAACTAATGCTGCATGCAGAATAAAAACGTGTTAATCTTCCCTTATTAAAATAAGCATTGCACACATATGTTAATACATATTTTTCTAACATTTCCCCCCTGATAATACTTTTTATTTTATTTCAAAAGCATGAACAGTTTGTTTCTTCTTCTAACCTCTTCCTTTGAGGATTTGCAGCTAAGAGAGTCATTCAGTTTAAACTTATGAAAGTGTTTCCTTTTTCAACAGTTCTTCAATTTCAGTACTTTGATACAAAGTCTCAGAAACTGACATGTCTATAAAATCTTTGATTAATTTTTTCATGCAGGGAATTCCACAGCAAATTCATGCTCCTAACAAAGTAATTCCACACAAATGGCAATCAGGATGTTCATTAGTATGGAACCCCACCCCCCCAAACAAATTTTTGAAAAAGTCCGTCAGTGGGTTTGGGCCTGGCCTGGTCATGTTTGACACTTGTTGGGTCACTTCCAAATGATCATTAATTTCGTGCTTATTGTCGGAAATGAACGAACAGCACTCGTCTTTGATTAAAGTGCAAGTACCACCTTTCGCCGCTAGGGTGAAGTCAAGAGCCATGCGGTTTTGAAGCACCACAGTTCTCATTGCATTCAGTTCATCAGTCATTAATTCAAGAGCAGAAAAAGTTGCATTGCTCATGACCTCGAGAAGTTTGGATAGCTTTTTCAGTTTCCAAATTGATTTAACTGCACCATATGCAGGGGCTATGCCAGCCCAGGATATGATAGTGTCACTCAAGTCCATGTGTGCTAGTTTACTTTTGTCTTTCACGGAGTTATGGTTTCTCCAGCCTGCTACGATTTGTCCCACTGGATTCTCAGGTTTCTTGATTGGATTTTCAGGTTTCTTTGCGACATCTCAGACGTTTCGAATTCTCCCATGAGGCAAAGCTGTAGTGTGTTGTATGGCCGGGACCAGGTAACCTAAAAAATAACTGCCAGACCAATTCTCAGGCAACCATTTGTATGCCTTTTTCCCACATATGAAATAACAGTTTTCTACCTTAGTATTGCTATACACCTTCCCTGCATGAAACATTTTCTTATCTATAATAGACAGTTGCTTTAAAAGAACAGGATTATGTTGTATATCACTGAGAGTTTTATGCAAGGACTCAAAGTATGAGTCATAGTCTGCATCACAAATTGTTTCTGTATTTTTAGCATTTTTAGGTTTAATATAACATTTATAAGAAACAGTCACATTACATCTACTCCAACCTACTTGAATCGTGTCATTTTTAAAAAAGCATACAATTCCTGTTTGTGTAACAGGTAGAAATAATGCAATTTTGTCTCTAGATTTCACAGGTGTAGTCCCAAAAATAAAGTTTTCCCAGGTCTCATTGACCCCTAGGGGGACAGCAGCCATCAATAATCCCCCATATGCTGTTAGTATAGCTGTGCAAATCCAACAATTTGAAATATTAAAAGTCTCAGCATACACATATTTGATTGCTTGGTAAGTGTTAAAGTTTGGACGCCAGTCTATGAGTGTTGAATCACGTTTGTTCAGTCTAGCTGGTGTGGCTGAAGAAAAGAAAGGCCACAGCAAAAGCCAGAGTAAAAAGAACATTGTCACTAATGCAGTTATTAAGATGATTATGCAACACTGCTGAATATACTGCTGAAATCGTTCAGTGTTTCTATTGTCTCTAGGTCTTGTCGTCATTTTACTGCTGCTGTGTGTTAGCAAGAATTTTATCAAGTTCAAAGTTTTTGACTAGTTTACAGTGTGTCAAATGAATCCAAGATGAATGTTCCGCAATCTTGACTGCTGTGGGCATGCTCAGCAGTACTTGATATGGACCTTCCCACTTTGGTGTCGTCCAATTTTTCTTTTTGATTGTCTTCACCCAGACCCAAGTGCCTGGGGCTACTGCTACTTCGAATGGGTTAGTTTGGTTTTTATCTGAAACAGAATTAAACTGTAAAAGATGTTTAAAACAGCAAAAAGAAGTACAGCACTCAAACGGAGCCAGAGAGTAGCGTGTCTAGAAAATACTGTAAAACGTTCAATCACCATACGCACGCTCTCCCTTAAAGGACGCTAAAGACACTCCAGTTACTTCAAGGAAAAAAGTTCCACTGTTCCAAAATGCTGATAATCACTGTTGGCTTAATATTAAACCAAAAGGCACAATCGAAAAAATAATCCAGAGGTAGATATAAAATGTTTTATTCCAGAACAACAAGAAGTGAGCGCTTTCGCCAAGAGGCTTCTTCAGACTTATATAACAGCACTCATATGCAATGATTTAAATACAACTTCCTTTATAACCATTGGTTAAGAGCTTACGCTCACAATTAACCAGGTACAAATCCTTAAAACAAATCAATTTCATCGCTACTTACTATATTTACAAATATAAAAACTTCTCTAATATAAAACACTTAATATATGTATATATTTATTACATAGAAATGTGCAAATATAAAAGTATATCTAAACAACCTTTAAAACCAGGTATAATAGCCTAAAAACCAAATACTAATAATAAGTTCAAGACTAATAAGTCAACTATTTGGGTCTAAAAATCCTTCTATTTTTAAGAATTGGTTTAATCTGAACTTTGTCGTTCAAGCCTGGTGGTTCATCAGCTTTCAACCTGATGATCCATCTCACTTCACATTCCAATGTCAAATTAATGACATCACCCCCTCTAAAATTATTATGTATCTTCTGAAGTACGTAGAATTTAAAGGTATGTTGTGGTCCTAGTGCCTGGTGATGTTTAGCCAAGGCATTCACATCTGAGCCTACCCTTATGTTATAATTATGCTCTCTTATACGGTCTTTTAATGCCCTATTGGTCTTACCTACGTAGAACGATGTGCATGAAACACATTTCGCTAAATAAACCACGTTTATGCTATTGCAATCAGTCTCAGTGTTAAAATAATACTTGTGATTCGTAACTGGATGGACGAAAGTGGTTTCTTTACTTATAAAACCACAATGATTGCATGTATCACATGGCATAGTATTCCTTTCTCTATTGACCATCACTTCTTTAAATTTCATCTTTCCAGGTGCACACAACATCCTTTTTAAATTAGGCTTATTTTTAAAGGCAAAACATGGTTTTTGTCCTACCAATTCATTCATTTCCCTATCAGAAGTCAAAATATCCCAATGTTTATCATACAGTTCCTTTATCATTTGAGTATCTCTGGTGTAATTCAAAACTGGTCTTACTATTGCCTTAGATAATTCTGTAGATGTGTCATATATTCTATCTACTTCTGAAAAATAAGGTTTGGCTGTTGTTGAACGTAAACTATCAACCTCAGTTATCACATTCTCGATTGTTACTATGTCATATCCTCTTTCAATAAATTTCATTCTTAACTCTCCTACTTCACTTCTATATTCATAATCAGTTGGATTATATCTAGAAGCTCTTAAAAATTGATTTTTCAAAATATTGTGAAAAACATGGTTTGGATGCATGCTGTTTCTATAAAGCAATGTGTTTCTATGACATAGTTTTCTGTGAATTGATGTATTCAATAAGCCATTCTCTAACCTAGATATCTCAACATCTAAGAAAGAAATCTTAGTATCTGAATGACTAAGAGTAAACTTTAAAAAATCTGTAGATGTATTTAAATAATCAACAAAGGTACACAACGTCTCAACATCTCCAAACCATAAGAAAAACAAATCGTCTACGAATCTGCGGTAAAGTCTTACATGATTTTTAAAAAAAATCAGATTTGAGCAGGAACTCGTCCTCCCAAGCAGCCATAACAAGGTTGGCGTAGCTATTGGCACAAGAAGTGCCCATAGCTACGCCATCCTTTTGGAGGTAGATCTCTTCCCCGAAAACAAAAATATTATTACTTAATATAGTTTCAATTTGTAAAAGATGTTTGTTATTTAGCATATTCCTCATGTAATCTGCAAGTGTCCAGTCTGCTTCCTGGTCTGCAGGCATGAGAGGTTTCCACTGAGGTATATAATAAGCTCTTCCGAAAATCTTTTCGAAAGGTGTCAATCCTTTTGCATTTGGAACAGTTCTCATGCTCAACAGTGCCAGGGGCAAACAGTACACCCAATTCTTTTGTGTTTCTACTATAAGTTTCTTAAGCTTATTCTTTAAAACTCCATTGTGCCTTTTTACCAACCCTGCAGATTGAGGGTGATATGCACAGTGATGTTTTAAAGAAATCCCAAAATACTGACTTAGCTGTTGTATAGTTTGGTTAACGAAATGTGTACCATTGTCACTGTAGATCCTTTCCAGTATGCCAAATCTAGGAATAATCTCTTTAACTAGGGTCTTTGCAACAGTGGCTGCATCTGGTTTATTAGTCGGAAAGGCCTCCACCCATTTGGAGAACATATCCACAATGACAAGGCAGTACTTTTTGTTTTCACATTTGCTCAATTCTATGAAATCCATACAGATAGTATGAAACGGATACGGTGGTGTAGGGAAACTCCCTTGCTTCGGCTTTAATGCCCCTTGTGCATGATGTTTATTACAAGTGTGACATGACAGGCAAAATTTTTTAGTGTAGTTTGAAAATCCGTACGTAGCGAACACCCGATTCACTAACTGTACCATCCCCCCTGTTGAGACATGGCTCTGCCCATGGCTCAACAAAGCTGCATATCTAAATAAATTAGATGGTAATATTGGTTTTTCCTCTTTGGAGATGTACAGCCCTTCCTAGAGAATTGCTCATTGTCTTTTCCATTTTTGTTTTTCAGCTTGTGTAGTAAGTGTCTGCATTGTTTTCAACATTTCTAAGTCTAAAATTTCAGAAGGTTGTAATTCCTCGTTCAAAAGAAATGCTTCTGAGGCTGCTTGCTTTGCAGCTGTGTCAGCTCTCGCATTGCCTTTTGAAATCCTATCTTGTTGTTTTGTATGAGCTATGCATTTACAAATAGCTACTTTCTGAGGCAACTGAATAGAATTTAACAAATCTAAAATAAACTGTGCATGGTTAATCGGTTTGCCAGTAGATGTCACCATTCCTCGATTTTTCCACTGTTGTGCAAAAACATGTACAGCAGAAAAAGCATACTGGCTTTCTGTAAAAATGTTTATGCTTTTACCCTTTGCTAAGGTACATGCCCATGTCAAGGCAATCAACTCTGCTGCTTGTGCAGATAAGTTATGTGGTAGAGGTTTTGCTTCTACAATTTCAGTATCAGAAACTACTGCATAACCTGTTAGGTTCTGTCCTGTAGGACTCCTTTTGCATGAGCCATTCACGTAATATGTCACCTCGGCATTATCCAAGGGAACGTCCGTGAGGTCTTTTCTAGGCAGTGTCTTTTGCTCAATTACCTGCAGGCAGTTATGGGGTGTGCCATTCACAGGAGTTGGGAGCAAGGTAGATGGATTCAAAGTAGTACATTGTTCAATTGTCATGTGAGGTTGGCTCAGCAATATAGTCATACAAGAAAGATGCCTAGCAGGGGAAAGATATGCTATTTTTTCTTGCAGAGGGTGGAATAACACTACTGAGGCTGAAGCCTGCACTACCATTGCAGCTGCAACTACTGCTTGTACACAGTGGGGTAGAGACCATGCCACTGGGTCCAGTTGTGATGAATAATAAGCAATGGGGCGTTGTTTGTCCCCATGCTGTTGAGTCAATACCGATGTCATATAACCTTGCTTGCAATCTACAGTTTGGAAAAAACGTTTGTGATAATTTGGTAATCCTAAAACTAATGATGATGCTATTAATTGTTTCAGCTTGCAGAAAGTTAATTCTGCTTCTGGTGTCCACTGTATTAAATCTTGTGCTGCCATAGGCTTCTTAAAAATCAGGTTAGTTAAAGGTGCAGATTCTAAAGCATAGTTTGGGATCCAGCTCCAACAAAAATTAGTCGTACCCAGGAAGGACATTATTTCCTTCTTGGTTGTGGGTTTTGGTGCTTGTAAGATCGCTACTTTTTTGTCCTCATCTAATGTTCTGCCATCTTTGGATATTACATATCCCAAGGTATTTTACTTGTTATTTCCAAAGCTGCAATTTATTTTTGCTTACTTTGTGTCCTTCAACTGCTAGGAATTTTAATAATGTTATAGTATTTTCTTTACAATCTTGCTGGGTAGGGGCGGCCAGCAGGATGTCATTAACATAAAGTAAAATTTGGCTACCTCTCGGTGGGATAAATCCTGCTAAATTACTTGCCATCTTTTGTGAGAATATTATTGGACTTTCAATATAACCCTGTGGTAGTCATGTATATGTATACCGCTTCCCCTGAAATGTAAATGCAAACCAATACTGGCTATCAGGGTGTATCGGTATTGAAAAGAATGCATTGCTGATATTTACCACAGAAAAATACTTCTGTTGAGGTTTTAAATGATTCAACAAGGTATGTGGATCTGGCACCATGGGTGCTCTTGGTATTACTGTGTCATTTACAGCTTGTAAATCTTGGACCATACGCTATTCTCCATTTGCTTTTCTAACTGGGAATAAGGGTGTGTTACATGGCGAATCGCGAGATTCCACCAGTATTCCCTTCTTAAGCAAAGCTGCTATGATAGGTTTAATACCAGCCTTTGCATCTTTTCTCAAGGGGTACTGTCTCTTTTGTGGTCTAAATGCTGACTTTGGTGTGATAGTAACTGGTCCTGCTGTGCGAATAAGTCCTACATCTGATTTTCCTGTTGACCAGAGAGTTTCTGGTATGTCTAACAAAGCTTTTTTTTCCCTCTTCTAATAAGAGGGCTTCTTAGCTGTCTTTGCTGGACTGCAAATGTACAGCTGGATGTGTTTGCATTATCCAGTTCAGTTTCTGTTTTTGTATTCCCTGTTCTGACAGTTCTGATTCTGTCTGTTTTTCCCATTTTGTGATTTTTTTCTTCTAGGTCTATTCATTTTAAACCTTCCTCTTTAGTTAAACTAACATGCAGTATTAGATTTGATTTGTAAAGTGAAAAGAACTCCTGGGGTAATGAACAGCTAACTACACTGTTCCCTTTCATGTCCCAGTACAAATTACACAGTACTAATCTGTTTGCATGATTTTTAAACAATTCTTGTTCATATTCTTTGTCAGGTCCTGGTGTATTACAATAATACAGAGTACAGTGCAACAGGTGTTGTATGTCAATGCAAAGGGAGGGGAACTTACTGATAGCTACATTCATTAACTCTTCAGTTACTGCTCCAGGGCCAGTCGTAACTAAGTCCTGGCTGTACCAGTAAAATGTCTCACCTTTCGTTTGCACTGCAAAAGTATTGGTCTGTCGCTGTGCTTCCATACCCTGCATGGTTGGAACTACTGCTATGCCTAATAGCTGCATAAGATCTTTGCCCAAAAGGTTCACTGGGCATTTTGCAGAAACAACAATTTTGCTTTTCTGGGTTAATCCTGAAACAGGATCTGTTATTGTAATGCTATGGGAGAGAGGCTCCCGACACAACTGTCCATTAGCTGCTTTTACTAGTATAAAGTCATGTGATTCTGAATTTTCTGGTAGTTTGGAGGGGTGTACCAGGGTTCATGATGCCCCTGAATCGCACAAGAATTTGACTTCCCTTCCTTCTACCAGGAGTGTCACTTCTGGTTTTGTGTCAGCCAAATAGAGTTCTAAACTCAATAAGGCTAGGTCTAATATTTTGTTTTTTTCACTATCGGTAGCTTTCTGCACTTCCTCTATTATCACATTCTCTGCTCCTTCTATCACATTGTCATTTGTCCTTTCTCTATTATTCCTATCTAGTGATTCCTGACTTTCATATAGTCAGTCCTCACCCTCATCGTTTTTGTCTTCCACTGCTGCCTTCTTATTTTTCCTGCAATCCCTTGTCATGTGTCCTTTTTTCCCGCATTTGAAGCACTCACCTCTTTTTTTTCTCCCTTCAAAGTCCTCTGATCGCTGATCAGATTGTTTATTTCCCTGGGCATTCTTTTTGCCCTTTTGTCTGGACTGTACTAAATAAACTTTTCCATTTTCCACAGCAAATACTTGGGCTTTCTTTTTCTTTTTGTTGTTAAAATGCCTTTTGGCATGTCTAGCATATTCAAGCAGTGATTGTAATCTGCTTGTACGATGGTCTACCATGTGTTTAATAATAAAACTACTTATGGGTGCAATACTGCCTTTCAAAAATGCATTCTTTAACTGCTGCTCATATGGGGAATCTTGTGTCTGATTTTTAGGCACTTGCATTCCACAGTAGTTGTTAAAATATTCCAATAATCTGGAAAAATATTTATCAACAGTTTCACTTTCTTGTTGGATGCATTGATTAATGCAAGTCCAGTCTGCCCTAGGCTTCCATTTCTCAGAAATTCGGTCTGTCAGACCTTTTACTTTGTTGTCTACTTCTGCGCTGCTATGTGGGAGGGGCCTAAGTGCAGCATCATGGGGATTCCAGTTGCCACTGATTATGTGCCAATTTGGACCTACTATTTGTCTGACTACTTTTTCTACTTCCTCTCCGTTTAAATGATAACTTAATCTCATGCCCTGTAAGTCTTCTAAGAACTTTCTAAAATTAACTTTTGGATGGGGAATTCCCTCTGTGGCTTTTTGGATGTCTTCCGGTGTCCACGGTCTGTATACTAAGAGAGTTGGGTTCTGCCCTTCTTGTCCTGCCTGAGGATTTGGTACTTCTATGAGTGGGCATATTTCTTCTTCACTCATAGCCCGTGAATTTCCATTCATTTGATATAATTCAATATCCCCTTTTAAATTATGTGTTCGAGACCTGGTCTCGACAGGATCTCTAACAAACGGTAGTGGTTTTATAGGAACAACTGGATATCGTGGAGGTGGGTCAGTTTGTTCTTTTGCTTTATATTCCGGTAAGGGAACTGGGTAGGGAACCGAAACTGGAGTGGGCAGTGGGGCTGATGCTATAACTAAGTTATTATCCTCTTTGTCTAGAAACATTGCTTTTGAATTTTTATTCTTTTGTTCTCTTCGGTTTGCTTCCTCAATTCACCTGTGTGCCTGAGGAACTCCTAATTTACGCTGTTTTTTAACCCGACCTTTAGAATTGGTTTTTAGCTGTCTAATAAGTTTGATAAGCGAGGATCTTTCTAGTTTCCCATCAAATTCATATTTATTAACCCATTTAGTATAATATTTAACATTATTGGCGCACTGTGATTGCATATATTTTGCGTCTTCGGTTAACGGTGGGCTTTGGGGTCTTTTTGTTTTTGTGCACGTATTACCCATTTTGTTCTAACCTTTTAAATGTTATGTAACCCTTTGGTTTTTAATGTGGTACCACCAAGTGTTTACAGTCTCTTCAGACTACCTGCCTACTTATTCTGTTTCCCTGATCTATGACAAGATAGCAATATTTCTGTCCCTGAATTTTAAAAATTCTCACAGAACAAATACAATCAAGTTCCTGATCTAAAACAGAAAAAAGTAGATTCACCTTACCTGAGCCTCAGTGATTGGTCACTCAGTGTTCAAATGGAACCCACCTTCACTCGTAGATCAGAAAAGTGTCTGGCCTCTTTTGCACAGCAATTCAGTCAGAGGTCTTTCAATGAAGAAGATCTGATGTGGTATCTTCCCTGCTCAGTTTCATGCCACCTGGCCCATCTGATTCCAGGCTGAACGAGGGTTTCCGGCTCGAAGGACCAAAAAATGTTAGAGAAAAATACTTCAAAAGACCAAAAGCATAAGGTTCAGTTCAGGTATTTTTATTCTTGCACAAGGAGACAAAAAATGCAGTTACAGAGTTTGTTTGACTAAATCAGGAAGTGTCACAGTTATTATACCTTTCTTTCAAGACATTGCCCACTACGACTAACATAGCAGATCACCAGTTCACAATTCTGTTACTTTACAGATATTTCTCACATTTTTAGCTGACACTTCAAAGTTTAAAAAAGATTTTTCAGTAAACAGGATGGCCTTGATAACCACCAGTCAATTATAACTTTCTTGCTATGTGATGTTACAAGTCTAGGTACTATGGCTAATTTAAGCACAATGCAAGTACAGATTTCTGAAGCAGTTTATTGTTCATAATATCTAACTATCTTGCAGCTTGTACACTTTTTCATCAACACGAACAGAGCTTATTGTCTATAATGACTGGATCTACCGAAATTATTATTATTCTCCCTTTAATTTCCTGACCTAGCAGAAAATCACCTGCTTTCCAGTACATTTCCAAGGCATAAACATGTATTTTGCTGTGCTAGCAAACTAGGTCAGAGTGCATCTTGCAGTGTCAGAAAGCACAATTTCAGAAAAGCATATTTTCAGTTTCAAATAAAACTAATGCTGCATATAGAATAAAAACGTGTTAATCTTCCCTTATTAAAATAAGCATTGCACACATATGTTAATACATATTTTTCTAACAGCATCCCTTAAATCACCATTCTGCACATTTTAGCTTTGAGAAACAATGATGTTATGTATGCTGCAAATGTTTCCCCAGGCTTTTGATTTCTTGTGTAAAATAAGTACCTTTCCATTGTAATATTCATTTGGGGGGGTTACACATTTCTCTAACTTTTCATTTTAAACACTTGGGGTCTTCCCTTGACTCAGCTGGTACCACTATATGAGGGTTTTCCCTCTCCCCTGCAAACACAGCAGGTGCATACACAAATAAACACTCTGTTCCTTGGCTTCTGAACCAGCTAAATTAAGCAGAATAAATGCCTTTGTACAGTCATCTTTATCAGAAAATGAGGCTTGTATGAAAATATTGTACTCTTGCTCAAACACTCTCCAATTCTCTGAAATATTATTATTATCAAGTACGAGTGGAGCTGGTCTACGAAATCCTTCAGCCATGCCAAAAAAGTATGCCCAAATATACTGTAAATATGACCCTTGTAATTATATATGAACATGCGCACACAGCCAGTACTTGTAATAATATTCAAATGTACAATAAACTCTTCAAAATACTGTACTTTGTGAAATATGCTTTGAAATGGCTGTATTTTGCAAAATAACTGTACTGTAATACTGCACAGACTTACAAACATTTTGTATACTTCGGATATCTTGAATAGCTTTAATTAATGTGAAAAAGTAGCACATAGCGAAAAAATGCGGTCGCCTCCCTTATTTTATTCATTTTATGTGATTCAGACTTTATTTCAAATATTTCTGTAGTTATTCAAATATTTTTTCAATATGTCCCAACTTCAGACATTTTGTTTAACTAGAAATTTGTTTAGAGCATTCTGAGTGCTTTGTTTTATATTTTGTAAATGATAAATCATTTAAGAAAGCTTTGATACCTGAAATAAGTTTCTGACCTAACTTGTGAATTAAACGTTCAGTGGGGATGATCCATTCCACTATATTCCTCCACCTTTAACTGAGCACCTTCTCGACCTGGACTCTGGATTTCTGGATCTCATTCTGACACCATGTCGCTCATCTTGTTTCCCATTAAAGACAAACAGACAGGGTAGTTCGTTTACATGCTTTATTACACAGAAACACATCAGGATGGATAGCAGCAGTAAAAAATATAAACAAACTGATTAACTGACAGACTACACAGACGTACATGCTTACATCTCAACAGCTTATTACAAAATGGCAGTCAGGCTCACACGTGCTCAGTATTTATACACTTGTGCAAGCCCCTAGAAAGCTACTTAAAGGTATACATACATATTGATCTACAGGTGCGTACAGTGTGGGGGTAAGGGGCATACTTCTCAACAATACCAAATTCCTTGGTAAATATTGTTTCTGAGGGCAAAATATTGAGGTACCACAAATACCAGAGTGGCTCCTTTATTTCAAGAATTTCCCAGTTGATTTTTTTTAATTTTGTTTTTTGACGAATTTTTTGCTGACATCATCATGTGCAGGGCATGCACAATGGCGTCAGCTTCACAAGGCAGACTGCCAGCCTGTCATAATTGGATGAGGACTCAAGGGGGTGTGTACTCTCTCTGTTTGCCTTTTTCCGTAGGTAACATGGTTGCAGCAGTCAGGAGATCTTCATCAGAGTCAACGAACAGAGCGGTGGAAAGGATGACTCTCTCATCTAGAGCAAGAGATGGGTTTTGTTTTAAATTATTTAGAGCAACCGTGGAGCCCTGAGCCATTCATTACTTAATTTAACTGCAGCTGCAGCAGTCGAAGGCTGCAGAGTCAGACCGGTCTGCAGGTATAAGAAGTCTTCTCTTGAACGTTCTCTCTTCTAAATCAGGCAATGCACACTGCAGAGGCACCAGAGAAGCAATGGAAAAAAATTCTTGACTACCACTACCAGTACCTGTTTTTCCCCCAGCTCCTCCAGGTAAATGAAAAAAATAGAACAAAAAGCCTGCAACTAAGCTTGACTCTTTACCTGTATATTGTAGCTGTTTATGTTTGGCAAAGGTGGTTTACTCAGTTCATAGTGCTGATTAGTGCTCACTTATGTGGTTTACAGTTACCTTCATTTGCATAGAGTAATGTTGATTATGAACTGCAAGGGATGTCTACTTGCCTGTCTGATATACATAGCAATAGCAAAATTTAAGAAACTTATAGACTACAAAGTTTTATGAGTAAAAATTGTTTTGACAGTCTGCGTGTAGTATTATTACAGTTCCGCTGTTCACTGTGATTCATAGGTACACAGGTTCATAGGTTGGTACTAGGCTATCAGCCCTAGGGCCTATACAAACCTATCCATAACAATTCCCTGGATATTTCTTCCCACAATATTTACTTCTCTGGACCCCTGTCTAGCAGGGTGACTGACATGATCCCCGGGGTGAATCTCCTATCTCCCATCCAGTCATCAAGGTTCCTTTTGAAGAGGGCCAAGGAGGCGCTCCGCTTGACATATATGGGCAGTCTATTCCAGAGTATGGGGGGTCTCTAGGTCAGGAAACTATCCCTCCAGTATGTTTTGTTCATTGTGATGACAAGGTTTAGACCCCTGGAGCGTGCGGCTCTGAGGGATTGGGATTTCTTAAAGTGGAGCATTTCGAACAGCTCAAGGTTTGACATGGCCTTGTATGTTAAGCAGAGATCAACTCTGAGTAGACGATATGCCACAGAGTATAGCCGAAGTTTTTTTAGATGGTCAGCATATGGCATCTGCTTTAGGCCTGTGATTCTTTTAGTGAGGTATTTCTGTGGCCTTTCCAACTGTTGCAGATGTCTTGTGAGGTATATACCAAATGGGGCATTATACTCTATAATGGGTCTAATGAGGGATGAGTACAGTGGGACAATGACCTCTTTTTTTCTGGATGAAAATCCCTTAGTGATGAGGTCTGCCACATAGAAGGATTTCCTGACTGTTGTGGCGATGTGGTTATTAAAAGTGAGACCACTGTCCACCTGTGTCCCTAAGTCTCTCATCACACTTTTGATGTTTAGTGTACTGCCACCTATGTGGTAATTCATGGGTACATGTTTTTTTCCAAAGGGGATAACTATACATTTCTTGGCATTAAGCTTGAGCCCATGGCACTGGCACCAGGCATTTGTTTCTGTAAGGCCCTTTTGTAGAATATCCACATCATTTGGGGATTCAATAATGGCTCTCAGTTTGCAGTCATCTGGGAACTTTGTTAGCCAGAGTCCCTTAGTGCTGGCCTGTACTTCAGAGAAGTAGATGCCAAACAAGAGTGGTCCCAGGACTGAACCCTGAGGTACTCTACTTGTCACTTGTCTGGAGCTGGATTTGGAGTCGGCTACTTTTACAGTCTGGGTTCTGTCAGTAAGCCAGTTGGCAACCCATCGAGTGGTGTAGGGATTTATGCCCAGCTTAGTAATTTTATCTATGATTCCAGAGTGAGGAAAGGTGTCGAAGGCCTTGGCAAGGTCCAGATAAGCTGTGTGGACTGCCTTACCTTTATCCACAGCTCTGGAGACTGATTCAAAGAAGTAAATCAGATTCAGGAGACAAGATCGGCCCTTCACAAACCCAAACTGGGTGGGGTCCAGTGTATGAAGGTTGCCAATGTCTTTGTTTATAAGTTCCATGATAATGCGTTCCATGCCCTTGCAGATCAAGCTTGTCAGACTGATGGGATGGTAGTTCCCAGGATCCAAGGTGGATCCCCCCTTGTGGAGTGGGATAACTGAAGCTGTGCGCCACTCAGTGGGCACGAAGCCTGAGGTGAGGCTATGATTAAACATGACACTTAGGTGAGGTGCCAGTTAATTTTGTAGTTCATGTAGTACACAGCCTGGGATGTCATCTGGTCCCATGGATGCTGTATTCTTAGCTTTGGAGAGTGCGGTTTCTACCTGTGTGGCCGTGATTACCGGAATTTGGCAATCTTTTGATATTGAGATGGGCCCTTTAGGGGGTGAGAGGGGGTGAAGTTGACACTAAATTGATCTGCCAGGATATTGGCAATATCCTTGGGATCAGTATATTTAATGCCATTCTGTTGTAGCTCAGAGCAGATCTGAGCATTGCCATTTAGATTCTTGACATAACTATAGAATGCCTTGTGGATGTCTTTGGAATCTTTGGCAATTTTATTTTCGTAACTAGCTTTTGAGGATTTTTTGAGGGATCTCAGCTTCTTACTGAGGCTGGTGAGGGAGTTTTTTGCATCCTGGGATTTTCCTCTTTGCTGCAACAGTTTCTTCCTTCTGTTGTATAGTTTGTTTATAGCAGGGGACCACCAGATTGGCTTCCGTTTTTGGAGAAGAGCATCTTAGTTCTATTTGGGATGGCGCGATTCATGCACGAGTGGATGTGCTCGTACAGTGCCTTAGTGTAGGATTCTGCAGTCGAACTTTCAGATCCCGTCTGCATGGGTGTCATGAAGTTTCTCACTTCTGACTTCAGTAACATGAAGTTGGCTTTGGAGAAGTTTTTTAAGGAAGTTTCCTTACTTGGGGGTGGGGGTGAGATGTGGATGTCAAGGGTGATTTGCTTATGGTCAGACCTGATCAATGAGGGGGTGACCACTGGTGTGGAGCATCTATCTCCCATGTTGGTAATGACCAGGTCTAGGATATTGGAGCCCCTGGTGGGACAATGGATTAGTTGATCCAGGGCATTGGAATTTATGAATTCCAAGAACCGTTGGCAAAAAGAGTTGGTACCCGAGTAGTTTTCCCAGTTAATGGCAGGGTAGTTGAAATCACCCAGTATTAGGGTGTTTGGTTGTATCTTAATATTTTCCAGTATGTTTAGAAAGGTGTAGTGAGAATCTTGGGGCATAGTGGGGGATCTGTAGCAAGCTACAATTTGGATTGCAGTCTTACCTAGTTTTAGTTGCACCTGGAGAATTTCAGATGCATTGTGTTGGGATCTAGCCTGGAGGTGTGAATATCCTTGGTGAATATGGACACTCTTCCACCTTTAGTGTTTCAGTCTTGGTTTTGTGGCCGAAAAGTGTTGTAAGAGTTGTAGCCTGGTATTGCAGGGATGCTCTCTGGAGCCTTGAACCAGGTCTCAGTTACTGCACAGATATCGATGTTCTCCATTTTAGGAGTGCCTCGAGAGAGTAAATTTTGAGGTTTAAACTTCTAGCATTGAGTAGCATTACATTCAGATTTTGCATGCTTGTATCTGTTACGGTGGTGTTTTTTATCCTTTGAACCTTGCCTAAAAAAGGTGTGGCAAGAGCTTTAGCCAGTAACCTGAATCCTAGGGGTGACAGGTGCAGACCATCTCTGGCAAAGCATCGTGGTTTGTCGATCATGTCTTCCCAGGCAGACAGATACTGGATCCCCTTTGAATGACACCAGAAGCTTAGCCAATTGTTGAAGTCAATCATTTTGTCCTTATACTGTGGTATCATTCTGGGTGAAGGCAGGATGCTACTCAGGGCTAGGGTCATACCTGCTTGGGCCACATGATCCAAGAGCTCTTCCATGTCTCTTTTCATGTAGTCCAGTGAGGTGCGTATCAAGTCATTCACTCCAGCATGGACAATGACAGAGTTGTATTTGTACTTGTTGTGGAGTGACTTGAGTACATGCATTATGTGGCGGATCCTGGCACCCGACAGGCAGCTGACTGTAATTTTCTCCTTGTTCAGCCTGGTGAGTGGGACATCAGTGTGCCTGACTATAGAGTCACCTATAACTAAAGTGTTGGGTACATTGTCTTTGTCTTGCCTTAGGGGCTGTTGTTTGGTGGCACACTGGTGTTGTGAGCTATGAGTCACTTTGGTTGTGACTGGTGTTTGTTTGCATTTCAGCTTCGGAGGTCCTTGTTGCTTGGGCAGGTTAATGTTAAGGGCCTCCGCATATGTGGGTTTAGTGTTGCTATGTGTGGGTGTTGATGGTGTGGGTTTTGAAGGGCTATGAGTTGCTTGAGGTGTAGTGCAGGTGTTAACCTTCTCCTCTTGATTGTATGTCTTATAACATAAACTCCCCTACCAGAGGTGAAAACATATTGGACCTGGTCATCACCAACATGGGTGACAGGTGTTCCACACTGGAGGTCAACCCGTCACTGGTTAGATCAGACCATAAACTAATCACTCTGGATATCCACACCCCACCACCACCTCCAACTAAGGAAACCACAGTAAAATAATTTTCTAAAGCAAACTTCACCTTACTTAAGACAGAGGTGGTACGTTTCACAGCCCCCACTTTAAAGGATAACACTGCCCAAGATGCAAAAACCTTTACAAATGCACTCCATGAGTACCTACAAGGATGCATGGGTCACACCATCCCTAGCAAAACCAAGACTCACTCCTCAAAGAGAAGGAAACCAGTTTGGTGGACCCCTGCAATAAAAAGGCTATACAATAGAAGGAGGAAACTAGTTCAGAAAAAAAGCAAATCCCAAGAAGCAAAGACATCCCTGGTCAGTATCAGTAAGAAACTAAGGTCCCTCATGAAATCATCCAAGGCTAATTTCGAAAGAAAAAATAGCCAAGGATTCAAAAGATAACCACAAAGCTTTCTTTAGCTATGTTAAGAATCTAAGTGGCAACTCGCAGATATGCACTGAACTAGTGAAAAATAGCACAAAATATACTGAACCTACAGATATTGCCAACATCCTAGCAGATAGATTCATTGCAAACTTCACCCCCCTCTCACCTCCAAAAGGGCCCACAACAGTACCGGAAAAGTGTAGTGTCCCAAAAATCACAGATGCACAGGTGAAAACAGCCCTTTCAAAAGCCAAAAACACAGCATCAATGGGACCAGATGGTGCCCCAGGCTGCATCTTGCATGAACTACAGAACAAACTAAACCCCTACCTAAACAGACTGTTCAACCTCAGCCTCTCCACAGGCTATGTGCCCGTAGAATGGCACACAGCAACGGTTATTCGTCTCCACAAAGGAGGGGCCACAACTGACCCTGGTAACTATTGCCCCATAAGCCTGACTAGCCTGGTCTGCAAGGCTATGGAGTGCATCATCATGGAACTCATTAACAAAGACATTGGGAACCTCCAAACACTTGACCCAACCCAGTTTTGCTTTGTTAAGGGCAGATCATGCCTACTAAACCTGGTTGACTTCTTTGAGACAGTCGCCAAGGCCATAGATGAGGGAAAGGTGGTTCACACAGCCTACCTTGACCTCACCAAGGCTTTCAACACCATTCCCCATTTGGGTATTACAGAAAAACTCACCAGCCTGACAATAAACCCCTACGTCATGAGTTGGGTTGCCAACTGGCTTACAGACTGAACTCACACGGTAAGAATAGTGGGCTCCAGGTCTGACTCTAAACCAGTCACAAGTGGTGTCCTGCAAGGCTCAGTCCTAGGACCCCTACTGTTTGGCATATACTTCTCAGAAATACAGGCAAACACAGGAGGACTATGGCTAACCAAGTTCGCCGATGACTGCAAACTGGGAGCCATAACTGACTCTCCCGCTGACACGGACATCCTCCAAAAGGGCCTTACTGAGACGGACACCTGGTGTCAAAGTCATGGCCTCAAGCTAAATGCCAAAAATGCATATTCATCCTGTTTGGGAAAAACAAAACACCCACGAATTACCACATAGGTGGCAGCCCCCTTAATACAGAAGAGGTAATAAGAGATCTGGGGACCCAGGTAGATAGTAATCTTTCCTTTGACAATCATATTGCCAAAGTAGTTAGGAAATCCTTCTATGTGGCCCATCTAATTACTAAAGGGTTCACATCTAGAAATAAAGAGGTTATAGTGCCCCTCTACTCGTCACTCATTAGACCCATCATAGAGTACAATACCCCATTTGGGATGTAGCTCACAAGACACTTCCAACAGCTGGAAAGACCACCAAAGTACCTCACCAAGAGGATTACTGGCCTCAAACATATGTCCTATGCAGCCCGACTGAAAAAACTCTGGCTGTACTCAGTGGCATATTGCTTACTCAGAGGTGATCTCTATCTGACTTACAAAGCCATGTCCAACTCAGAATTGATGGACATGCTCCACCTAAAGAAATCCAAGTCACTACGAGCCATGTGCTCTAGTGAGCTAAACCTCGCCACAACAATAAATAGAACATGCTAGAGGGATAGATTCCTGTCACAGAGACTCCCCATGCTTTGGAACAAAATTCCAAATTACATCAGGCAGAGCCCCTCACAAACACTGTTCAAGAGAAACCTTGACGTGTGGATGGGTAACGGAAAATACACCCCCGGGGATCACTTCATTGGCTCTGCTTGACAAAGGATCAGTTAATTAATCAATAAGGCAGCGAAAGCCAACACACTCTGGCTAGGCTTATAAATGCCCTCGGGCAGATAGCCTAGTACCTACCTATGAACCTATATACGTAATTGCGAAGTTCAGAAATTAATGATTATTATGTGTGTTTCTATTGTGCTTGTTTCTTGGCTGGTTGATAGACTGTAAATATTCCGCTTTATATGCCATCATTCCTGTTTATCCCAAGCATTATTGGAGTTTTTCCTAATGGCTTCATTCACTTCTGTCTGTAATAATCTTTCTACTTGTACTTGTCCAGTGGCAAGCATGATCTTATTTGAAGAGCTACTTTCTCACTTTACCAAACTTTGTAGCATGCTTCACAGCTGTAACTAGTTATTTTTGACAGGATTATTTTATTTTCTGAAAATTAAAATACTGTGTTATTTTTTGTGAAAATAAATGCAGTGCACTCTTTGTAGGGTACTGGTGATCCGTTTGCAATGTGTTTTGCCAGCTGTGAGGACCCAGTGTAGGAAACTGGTATGCTTGTTTGTGCCAAGTTTATTGCAGCATATGTGTGTTGTACTAGTGCAAGGAGCAGTGGACAGGCCAAACAGAGATTCAGCTTAATGTTTTTTTCTTAGTCTTTTCTGCTAATTTATACACATGTTATTCTACTTAATGCTAAAATTGTTTCTTGTGTCTTATCTTTTCTTTAAATAATGTGTATTCTGTTTTGGAACTGAAGTAGGTGTCAAATCACAATATGCATTGTTGATGATGAAGATGATGCAGAATACTTATTTGCTATTTATTGCTGCTTCTGAAAATGTTTAGAACTATAATTACATTATTTTGCTGTGAATTTAGTTTGCAGTTTGCACTTTTTAGAGTGTTGTTACTCACTATGACTACCCCTTTCACTGTCTGCAGTTATTCTGTCTGATGAACTTGAAGTGGGTGAAGGATAGAGCTTGTGTGAAGAATCAAAACAAAGACTGCAACTGCATAAAAGGTTGTGTGTGTGTGTGTGTGTGTGTGTGTGTGTGTGTGTGTGTGTGTGTGTGTGTGTGTGTGTGTGTGTGTGTGTATGTCCAGAATTAGTGATGGGGACAAATCCAAAAATAATCAGGTATCAGGGTTAATCAGAGACACTTTTATATAAAAGTTATTTGAAAAGCTGGCACTTGGCAGACTACGACAATGTGACTTGAACTAAAATAAATCTGTAGCTCTAACTGCTGTCATTATTTATTATACATAATCTACCACCTTTTCTCCCCAATCCTCCAGTTTATGTTATTGAGTGTAGTCTTTACCCTCAGAAATGCCAGCTCCTCCTGATCATTTTACGTTAGAAAGGCACCTAAAAATCACTCACATTGATCTCTCTCTCTCTCACAGATACACACACACACACACACACACACACACACACACACACACACACACACACACACACACACACCCACACACACAACTACTAGTCAGACATAACAATCGTCATCATCATCATCAATAGGTAAAGTAGCTCAGCTCAGAGGTCACACTAGTCTACTCTGCTCTAGTCTACATGTGGCAAGCAAGAAGCAACCGTTTTAAAGGAAACAAACAATTATTTTCATTTAAGCAGTGCTTGTGTGGTGCCTGCAGCATACTTGTCTAGGACAGATAGAAATGCTCAGTATTCACTATTCAGTGAATCAGTATGCGTTAAGTCCCACAGGTTGTTTAATTACAAAGCTTTTGGCTTTGCTGCCCATTTCTCATAATGTAGTTTCTGGCAAATCCCAGTGGCAGTGTAGTGGTGATCTTTGAGGACTGAACTACTGAAGTCAGAAAACAATGGCAGGCAGCAGACATTTGATTTTCAGGCTTCTTCTTTCAGAAAATTCATGCTATGCAAAATGTGTTATTCTGTCAATATTCTAAGTTTGGAAGAGCAAGTATTTAAAAAGTGTCACTACTCACTAACTATTCTGTGCCTTTGTTTGGTTTGGTCCTTCATTATTTGTATTATTATTGTATTGTATTATATTATTTGACATTGTAGCCATCTCTGAAACTTGGCTAAAACCTCACATAAGTGACTCTGAATTACTTCCCCCCGGACTTCAATCACTTCGATCCGACCGCTTAAGTACTCGAGGGGGCGGTGTAGCACTCATCTACTCCAACCAGCTGTCCTTTACTCCAAATCCAAATCCCATCCCTTCTTTCAATAATTCTGTGCTTGTAGCAGGCCTTCTAAAAATTAACAATCATAAAAGCATCTTCTTCATTTCCCTCTATATTCCTCCAGGAAACAACAGCAACACCCTGGAAGGGCCTCCTCAAATATTAAACTGGAAACCTACATATTGGGTGATGTAAATATAGACTGGAACAAAATCAACAACCCTAACCCCACCATGTCAATCAATCTATTTAACTACACTTAACTTACTAACACCATCACTAGGCCTAACAAAACCAACTCCCCAGGCACCATACTAGACTGGATCCTAGTATCTCATCCCAGTAAAGTCATACAATCTGGTGTCATAACAGACCCATTAGGAGACCACCTTCCTGCCTTCACCCATCAAGCTTCCCTCACCTCCCCACACTCCCACCAGTTCATCCACACTCGGAACCTCTCTAACTTTAACCCTACTAATTTCTCTGATTCATTTAGGAATACCAATTGGAACCCCCTGAAAACTCTTCCATTAGACTCAGCCATTGACTTGTTCAATTCAACTTTCTTAAATGTCCTTAACTCCCTAGCTCCAGTAAGAACAAAAAGAGTAAAATCTAAGACCACCCAATGGCTTACCAAAGACACCAAAAAGACTATGCTACAAAGAGATAAAACCTGGAAAACATACCTCCAAACTAAACAACCAGACATCTTACTTAAATACAAACAGCTAAGAAGCCTTGCCAAAAACCAAGTTATCAAAGATAAAAAGTCCTAC
This sequence comes from Protopterus annectens, assembly GCF_019279795.1. Taxonomy (NCBI): domain Eukaryota; kingdom Metazoa; phylum Chordata; order Ceratodontiformes; family Protopteridae; genus Protopterus; species Protopterus annectens. Next base: position 671,125,411 of record NC_056727.1, on the reverse strand, counting down.
TACATCAAAATGCAAACAAATCATGCAAAAACCCCCAAACAATTTTGGAACTCTATCAACTCCCTCCTTAGGCCAGGTACTAAAAACAGTCCCTGCCCTGACACCAGCAAATCTGACCTTGAACTTGCCTCACTATTCAACACCTTTTTCACCACTTCTATTGCTAAGCTAACCAAGACCTTTACCAACAACCCTCAACCCCACCCCACCCAAACATCCTCTCCCTCCTCTCCCCACCCTACTTTCGAACTCAAACCCATCTCCACCTACCTAATAAAGAAACTACTCTCTAAACTAAAGCCTTGCTCCAATGCCCCCAACAACATTCCCTCCTCCTTCTTAAAAATAGCCTCAGATGGTATTGCTCTCCCTATTAGCATCCTGATCAATAGATCCCTACTTGAAGCCTATGTACCCAAACTATGGCGGTCTGCATATATTCTTCCACTTCACAAGGGTGGAAAAAACTGTAACGTCTCTAATTTTTGACCCATAGCCATCCTTTCCTCTCTCTCTAAACTCCTTGAAAAATGCATGCACCTTCAGCTCTTGCCATTCCTTACCAAATACCAGCTATTCTCTCCTACCCAACAAGGCTTCTGCCTAGGACATAGTACCAACACCGCCCTTCTCTCCTGCTTACATACTGTCAATTTAGCCCATGACTCCGGTAATTTAGTATCCTCAGTTCTGCTGGACTTATCTAAAGCTTTTGATACCATTTCCCACACCCTCCTTCTAAATCATCTGTCTAATCTCAATCTCTCCCACAAAACTCTCTCCTGGTTCTCCAGCTATCTTTCTGACAGGTCCCAGGCTGTCAAATGAGGCCAGGGCACCTCCACCTTCCATTTTACCCCCACGGGAATACCCCAAGGATCCATACTTGGCCCACTTCTATTCAACATCTTTATTAATGACTTTCACAAGGCCATACCCAATACTAAAATTGTTCAGTATGCTGACAATACTACTTTGATCTGCTGCGCCTCCAACTTAACAGATCTCCAACTACTGACACAAACAGCCTTCTCATCTACTGAAAACTGGATGCTCCAAAATCACCTCTCATTAAATGCTAACAAAACTAAAATCCTTCTATTCTGTCCTTCTAAGTCCTCCCCTATTGATAAAAATTCATTCCAAATAACCAGCCATAACAACTCCATTTTAGAGGTCGTTCCCTCCGCCATACTTCCTGGTGTAATCATTGATGAACACCTAAAATTTAATACTTACGTCCAGCTAAACATAAAGAAAACCCACATAAAACTTGGCCTACTTTATAGAAACAACCACTTCCTCTCTCCTGCTACCAGACTAACTCTCACCACTACTTATCTCCTTCCTTTTCTACTGTATGGCACCTCTCTGCTTACTAATGTATCCTCCTCACTATCCTCCAAACTAGAAGTATGTTACAATAAAATCTCCAGATTTGCTACCAAAGCCAAATCTTCCTCTCATCACTACGCCGCCCTTCACTCATTAAACTGGCTTGAACTCCATAACCAACTTGACTTTCTCCAAATCACGACTGCCTATAGACTACTATTCCAACCTATCAAGTTCCCTGCACTATCCAATATCCTACAACCACATACTCCCCATAGAACACTTTGATCTACCCACCAAAACCTAATCACCATCCATAAACCCAAGTGCCCATCTGGTCAACTTCTGCTTTCCTTCACCTTAGCTAAAAAATGGAATGCTCTTCCCTCCACTCTTAGGACCTGCGATAACCTTGAAAACTTTAAAACTCTTTTTCAATCTCACCTTTACTCAAACAGGAAATGCAACTGTACTCTTCACCCTATACCTCTCAAGGTCTCCTCTGCTTTTACTCCTGGCTAACCTCTCACCTAGCTAACCGTGCTCATTTGTATTTTCTTTAAATAATTATACTGTAAAATCTAGCCACAAGACTATTTGCCTGTCTTTTACACCTAAACAAAATTGTAATTTTTTATTTCTTTATGAATGCTACCTGTTTATTTGTCAGTAACGCAAAATTTCTTAGTAATTATTCATGTAACTATGTATTGTTGGAGGTTTTCTCCCCGGGCCTCCACTGAAAACGGGCTCCCCGAGCCCAGTAGACCTCCCAGGTCATCAAACTGGAATAAATAAATAAATAAAATAAATTTGTGGCTTTGTCCAAGTTTCTTACTATAAGAGATTAAGAGATATGGGATTGTTTCTCAGAAAATAGTTTTCTGGCAAATCGCTGGCAGTGGCAGACCTTTGAAGACTGAAGTCAGAAAATAATGGCAGGCAGCAGTTAATTTTATTTTTATACAAGATAATTATATTTTACTTTTATACAAGTTCAATGTTTTATATAAGTTCAGATGTTAATATAAACAAGTTTTGATGTTAATATTAATACAACAGTTTTGTTCTGGTTATATTTTGTGTATTTAATTTTAATGTAGAAGGCTGAAGTGAGGTTAATTTTATTTTTATAAAAGAAAATTGTATTTTAGTTTTGCACAAGTTCAAAGTTTAATACAAGTTCAAACATTAATATAAATAAAACAATATTGTTTTGTTTATTTTATGCTTCATGATCATATTTTGTCTGTTCTTCAGTTTGCGTTTAAAAGTTGATATCCCACAATTTCATTGGAGTTGGTGGGGGTTGCATGATTATGTATGCACATTTATGTTAATCAGTGTACGGATTTTTGGCCAGTTGTATTTATTTTTTATGGGCCTTTGTCCAGATTTTTTATGTTTCCAGGTTGAGAGCTGTGATAAGGGAAGAGTGTAGCACTCAAATAGTGATTTGTTGATAGAGTTAGGTGATAAATGCTGAGGATGGTTGAGTTGAAATGAATGTGTAGTTGTAATTCGACTATAATGATCCTGGGGAATTAGCTGCTACTTAACTCTTCTGTAGATTATGTAATGAGATGGCATTTACAATAGGAACTGTAACTCTTGTATTAGGGTACCTGCTCAGTTAGCCACAATTTCAACAGGAAGCAGACCAGAGGTTCTGAGTTAGAGCTAGCAGACTAACCATTCTATTAAATTCATTTTTGGCTGTTTATCTTTGCAGCTCATCTGACAGCCAAAACAATTAGTTTTGTGTTGTGTAAATTACGAGGGAGGAGGGGTGTGAGTTATATCGGGCATAATAGCCTGCATTTCAGTGCTGGGATTCATACATGTAGTTAGGCTGCACTGAATGGCAGCATAATGTTTTCTAATTATTTGTTTGAATGCGGGCGCAGTGATGTAACTTGGTGTCCAGGGTCAGTAAGCAACTTTGTGTGATGGTTGTGCAGTGAAAAAACTAATTCGATTAAGCTTATTTATTTGAAAATAGAACATGTAGTTTGTTTTTCTTTTGCACATGTGGAGGAAATTAATGGAGCCCAGCAGAAAGAGCTGTCCCTCCTTATGTTTCTTCTTTATTTGTTACTGTTAAAAAGCAACTAATATTTTCTTCAAAATTTGTTCTTCCTTCACAGGTTGTACCTTCTGCAGCCACGACAACTTCATTATGAGTGGATTAAATATATTTTGATTTTGTTACTTTCCCAGGATGTTCTTTTCCTGTGCAGATTATTAAAAATGTTGGTCAAGTAATGGTAGACTTGGTAAAAATCATTTAATATTCATAGTGGAGTACTCCACTTCTGCCACTTCCTCAGTACAGACCACTGTATTTTTTTTCAGGCCATTGTCCCTAAGTCAGTGGGGCAGTCTTCTGCAATCGTATCCATGACTGTGATATATTAAAGCCATTTGCAGATTGAATACCCACTGTTCCAAAAGTTTAGAACAACTAATGTGTGCATCAGATAGTGCTACCATATTCTAACATTATATAACATCCTGCCCTTAACCCCAGAAACTAGTTTGCATATTGAATAGCACTACCATAGTCTAACACTGTATAATATCTTGCCCTTAACCCAGAAACTACCCGAGGAGACTCCGGTTAAAACCCAATCCTTAATGCTAAACAGTCCACCCTATTACAGGACTAGACAACATGGATATGCAATGTCTAAATGTCTCAGTGGCCAGCTTGGTAGATCTGGGCAATGTAGTAATTGTCTCATGTTTTCAGGCAACCAGCTAATCGTTAAAGAAAATAACACTATATGATAGATGTAAATACACAACTTCCATTGGAGGCAAAAATCTCGCATACAAACAAGGCTGTCAGGAATACCCACAATACATCCCTCACACATGTACACAGCTCTCCACATACAGAGATTATTTTATGCTGAGGCACTTAAAAGAAACTTTCCCCAGAGTTCAGAGACCCCCAAAACCACCTAATGGCAACACTGCTCCTCAGCAATCACTAAAGCACACACCAAAAGCAACATCAAGTATCTCACATAAACCTACACCCAATGGTTCCCCAAGGTCAAAGCCCATTATGCATGCAAGCACTTTACCTAACACTGTTGTCACTGGAGACTCCATTGTGCAGCATACAGATGCCCCACTCACCAGGTTAGACAAGGAGATGATAACGGTTAGTTGCTTATCTGGAGCGAGCATCTGCAATATCACTCATGCATTTAAGTTACTGGACGCCAGGTACCAATACGAATCTATCATAGTCCATATGGGTGTAAATGACCTGAGAAACACTTCACTGGACTATATGAAAAGAGACATAATAGATCTCTCTGAATATGTGTCACAGATAGGTATGAGCCTTGCACTGAGCAGCATTTTACCTTCACCAAGGATGATGCCACAGTATGAACATAACATAATTGATTTTAATAATTGGCTTAATTTCTGGTGTCACTCCAAGGGGATCCAATATCTGTTAGCATTGGAGGATATATAGTCAAAAGACCATATTGCTTTGCCAGTGATGGATTGTACCTGTCCTCCTAAGGTTTTGGATACTGGCTAAAACTTTATCCACCCCCCCTTAGAGTCTTTTTAGTCAATGCCAAAAAGACAAAACTACCAACAACGTGAAAAAGTCTACAACCAGCCTTAAGGTGTTACTGCTCAATGCTTGGAGCCTAAACAAAAAACTCTACACTGTCAAAGGAAAAAACTTCAAAGACCAATACACGTAAGGTTCAGTTAAGACACTTTTCATTTACTTGCCGCAAGGAGACAAAAACATGCAAATACAAGGATTTGTCTAACTATTAACAGGAAGTATGTTCATTCTTATACTGTTTTACAAGACATGGGGCAGGATTCATGAAGGCTTGCACGGAGTCTAAGAGTAGTGTAAGACTCCATGCAGCCTTCGCGATCCAGGAACAGCCCTAAAGTCCGTGTAAGAGACCAGTTAAAACGTGTCTTACACGGAGTGGGCGTGGATATGCTAATCACCTCACTTTCAGCCCAAAGGCATGCAAATGAGGTAGATTAGCGATCCACAAAGCCCAAAGCAGCCTGTGTAAGAGCTGTTTTAGCTGCAGAAATGTACTCAGTTGACAACTGAGTATGTTTCTGCAAAAACCACAATGGAGCCATGTCAGCTCCAAATCAAGGGTGCATATGTGTCAGGCAGCATGCCAATGGCCAAATATGTGGCCATTGGCAAGGTACCCCGATGCAAATATGAAAAATAAATAATTTTTTTTTTTGGCGATGTTTAAACGCAGCGCAGCCCCGCGCAAATGGGCTGCGCTGTATAAAACATAAAAATGAAGGTTATAAACCCACAAATGTGGGTTTTATGCAATACATGGATTTACAATGCAGGGACCAGCAGACCAAAAACAACATGGCCACCGTTTAGTGGTTGCTAAGGGGGGAAGCTGAGTTTAAGACATATAACCAACCATTAGTAGGCAATCTGATGTAAATGAGTGTTAGGATACTGAATTCCACTGTCACATAGCAAATGAGCACATTCTGAGTAGTGTAAGAGATACATAAGGGGGAGGAATAGAGTAGGAGATAGGTGACATCACAGGGGGGAATGGTAGAAAGAAATGCAGTTCACTGGAGGTCAGTGTTACATGACAGATGTCAGACACATATCATGGAAAGAGGAGTGCCACAACATAAGCATGGGAAAGTCAAGAAATGGAAGGTGTACACTGTTGCTTACACCAAAGTTTCTTGCTGGGCGTGCATGCGCACATGTGCGCGCCATGAAGCGCGAGTAGGACAGTGTGTGTGCGTGTAAGGCGGACTGAGCATGTGGGAGCCTGTTGTCAGACTTGTAAATCTGTTTGTGCTGGTGTGCGTGCGTTTTAACTCGAATAAGCAGATTCTGAACCGTGTAAGCCTGTGTGCACGCGTGTAAGCCACTGTGAGCGTGTTTCTGCTGGTATGAACATTGTTCCCCCCTGAGGAAACAGAAAGGAAAAAGGAAGCAACAGAATTAGTAGGAAGCTAGCAGGGAATACTGCTGGAGCTAGCAGGTGAAAACAATTAGAAGCAGGCAATTACACAGGCAGAATAGTAGCTCAGCCAAGCACTTAAAATTCTGCAAACAGCAGTGCAGGATGTTTCTCTCAAGAGACATTGCAAGACAGGAGTAAGCTATTAGAAGTGAAAACTGAAAAAGCTGAACTCAGAGCAGAAATGCTAGGGGCTGCTATAGCTGTCATAAGGAGACATAGGCTACTTGCTGAGGGTGGTGACAATGCAGATGGTGCCAGATAACCCACAGTGAGGAGACGGAGAAGAGTGTACAGGCCCAGGGTCACCTACCATGGGTTACATGAGCTGGAGATAGTAGAGTGCTATAGAGTGGACAGAGACCTCCTGCAGCAAGTTGTCGAGCTGTGCAGGCCACGCCTCACACACAGAACCGACAGAGGGGAACCCATCCCAGTGGAAACCAAGGTATGTGTTGGCATAAGAATACTAGCAACAGGTACCTTCCAGAGACCAACTGGTGATATGATGGGGATATCACAGGCATCAGCCTCCAGGGTACTGCACCAGTTCCTGGATGCCATGTCAGCACATGTCAGTGATCATGTATATTTCCCCAATGCCCGTGAGATATTGGCCAGCAATATGCGTCTCTTCCAGAAAATAGCGGAATACCCTGAGGTAGTGGGTGCAATAGACTGCACGCACATATGCATCAAAGCACCAGCCGGTGAGCAGGGTAGGGCCTACATTAACCGCAAGGGCTTCCCCTCCATCAACTTCCAGGTCATGTATGATGCCCAGGGCATAATAATGAGTGTGTGTGCTGGCTGCCCTGGGAGATACCATGATTCCCATATCTGGCATTTGACGCAGCTGTACCAGACATTTGCCAATGGGGACATCCCACATGGACACCTAGTGGGGGATGCAGGTTATGCACTGGAGCCGTGGCTGATGACACCCATCAGAAACGCACACACACCTGAACAGGAACGCCATAATGAGGCACACGCACAAACATGTAATGTAATAGAGCATGTGTTTGGGCTGCTCAAGTCATGGTTCCGGTGTCTGGACACATCTGGTGGAGCCTTACAGTACTCCCCAACTACATGTACCCAAATTGTCATGGTATGTGCTATGCTACATAATATGATCTTGTGAAAACAGCTGCAGCAGGACCAGCATAGGGCCGGGCCAAACAGCCCCCCACCATTGCCAAGGCCATCACAGGCAGAGCGTGACTCGGAGGAGGAACAACCTGAGCCTGCCCCAGTAGGCAGAAGGAGGCATGCCCAGTATGCCCTGGCCTTGGCAAAGAGGCAACGCATAGCACATACACTGGCTCAGTAGGAACCCTGGGAATGATACCCCTCTCTGACTCACTCATATAATAACATGGATGCCTAAAATGACATAACCTGCTCTCAAACATGTACAGGGAGTGTAATATGTGTATCTGACAGAGGCAGCCCTGCAGCACCACCTGAGGCATGAATGCCATGTGTGAAGCAATGTAACACCATGTAGTATATGCACACTTGAGGATCCTGACTAACATCCTACCCTCACCAAGCATGATGCCACAATATGATGATGAGATGATCAATTGCAATAATTGGCTGAAGTATTGCAGTTAGTCAAAGGGGATCCAATGTATGCCAGCCTGGGATGACATGCTGAGCATGACATGATGCTCCACCTGCTAGGGGTGATGTGCACCTATCAGTCCAGGCCTTATGGATACTGGCAAAGGCTGTTGTTACCCACAGCGTGCCCTGAATAGGTAAGGCTCAAAACACAAACCCACCTCCATAGGTATCACAAGGGATAAGAACCTAGATGTAATGCTACCCGATGGCAGAAGTGTAAACAGCAAGATGCATGCAGTCTAAACTCACCCGGTATGGAGAATGTTGATATCTGTCCTGTAACAGAAAACTGGGTCAAGGCTCACAACAGCACCCTAACACTACCAGGTTACACCTCATACTGTGCTGTACAGCCTCAAAACATGGAACAAGCTACAAAAGGAGGGTGACTAGCCATAATTGTCAAGGATAACCACACCCCCATGTAGGTACCACAACAAGAAGCAGCATGGACTAGCCATCGTCAAGTAACAGTGGCTAAAACTGCCTCCCAGTTTATAGCCTGCTACAGACTACCGTCCTAACACCAGGAACTGCACCTGGTCTATGTTGGAATGCATGAATATATCAAGCCCTCCAAACCACATTATACTGGGTGACTGAAAATACCCAGACATAGACTGGGAGCATTATACTAGCTCCAACACTGTAGGAGAAAAGTTCCTAGAAACCATAAACCAAAATGCCCAGGAACAATGTACCACTCCCATAAGAGGGGTAAGCATACTGGATGTGATAATCAGCAACATGGGTACTGGATGTAAAGATGAGAAGTGTATCCCTCACTGGTAAGGCCAGACCATAGAGTAATAACACTGGATATACACATCCTGACCACAGTCCCTGGCCAGAAAACCACAGTGAAAAACATGTGTAAAGCAAAAGTTGCACTCCTCCAAACTGATGTGGAATCCATTAAAGGCCCTGTGCAGGTGCAAAATATGGGCCACACCTCAGAACCTGTTATACAGGCATTCCATGAACACAGCCAGGAATGCTTGGATTATGCAATCCCAAATAAAAACAAGACACAATGCCATAGACACAAGCATCTGGCATGCTGGACTCCAGCCATTACCAAACCATGCAAGAGAATGAGGAAGCTACTATATGATAGAGCAAACATAAAAATGGAAGTAATCACTGATCAGTAGTATGGCAACAAAATATGTCCACACATACAATCCACTAAGGCCAGCTACAACAAGTTGAATCTGTGAATCCTGAGGCAATGTTACACCTGCCCCAAGTACACAGACAACCCTCAACTCCCCCCAAGAAATACAAATATATGTGAGAGATGCAACCATTTATCCAAACCGGAGGCTGAGCTCCCTCAACTCAGTACTGTCAAAACTAGTCAGGAGGAGAAGGTAAACACACACATCACAAACCCAGTCCCACATAGACCTATCACAACTGCAAACCAGAGACATAAACACAGAAAAACATTCCCGGAGGCCCTAATTACAAACACATCACACCAACAGAGGCCTCCAAAGCAGACACCCAAGCAACCACAACCTCCAAACTTAGCACATGCAACACATAGTACACAAAGCTGGTGTGCCAAACAGTCACAGGCCAGAAGGAGAAACAACATGCCTGATACAGTTGTAATAGGTGACTCCATAGTCAGACACACTGCTGTCCCGCTCATGAGACTGAACAAGGGAAAGGGTACAGTAAGCTGCCTGTAGGCTGCTACAATACGTCACATAACACAAGTATGCAGGTCACCTCAAAGCAAGTAGAAATATGATGCAGTCATTGTCCATGCTGGTGTGAATGACCTGAGATGTACCTCCCTGGACTACATGAAAAGAGACATAGATGAGCTCTCCGATTATGTAGTCCAGGCCGGTATGACACTGACCGTTTGCAGCATCTGACCCTCACCAAGAATGATGCCACAGTACAAACACAGAATGATCAGCTTTAACAAGTGGCACAATTACTGGTGTCATTCCAAGGGGATCTAATGTCTGTCTGCTTGGGATGTCATGCTTGACAAGCCACGCTGCTGTTCCAGGGATGGCTTGCACCTGTTACCCCTGGGCGTCTGGATATTGGATAAGGCTTTTGCCACCTCCATAGAGCCTTTCATAGGCAAGGCTGAAAAGACTAACCCACCACCCTAGAAAACATAAGTGGAAAGAAACATAAGGGTAATGCTGACCAATGCCAGACATGTAAACTGCAATATGCATGCTCCCGAGGCCCTCCCCAGTATGGAGAACATAGATGTCCGTGCAGTGGCAGAAACCTGCTGCAAGCCTCCTGACAGCACACCAGCACTACCAGGTTATACCTCATATCATGCGTTATGGCCCCAAAACCTGGACCAAAACATAAAAGGAGGGGGAGTATCCATATTCAGCACAGACACCCATACGTCCAGGTAACTGACAATGCACGAAGCATTGGAGACCACCCATGTGCACCAAACCATAGGCAAAACTTCTGTACTGTCTGTAGCATGCTACAGACCACACTCTCACAAACAGGAACCCCACCCAGCTGTCCTGAAGACACTGGACAGTATGAATGTCCCACCAAATACCATACAAGATACTCACAAATTACCACATAGGTGGCAAACCATTATGTATGGAAGGAGTAATCAGAGACCTAGGGACACAAGTGGACAGTAACCTGTTATGTGACACTCACATTGCCAATCTGGCTAGGAAAACTGTCTATATTGGACACCGTATCATGAAAGGATTCACATCTACATCAACAGAGGTCATTATGCCCCTGTACTGTTCTCTTATCAGACCCATAATCTAGTACAATGCCTCATTTGGGATGTACCTTACCTGACACCTGCAGCAGTTAGAAAGACCTCAAAGGTACCTCACCAAGAGGATAAAGGGTCTCAAATATATGTCATATGCTGCCTGGCTGTAGACACCCCAGCTGAATGCAGTCACAGACTGCCTACACAGAGGCATTATATGTCTGTTGTACAAGGCCATGTCCAACACAGGAGTAATGGACATGCTCCACCTAAGGAAATCAAAGCCATTGGAGCTGTGAGAGTGACAGATGTCAACCTCAACACATACTGAAATAGGATGTGCTGGAGGGACAGATGCATAACCCAGAGGCTCCGTACACCCTGGAACAGAATCCCACTCCATGTTAGGCAGAGCCCCTCACTGACACTCTTCAACAGGAATCTTGCCAACTGGATGGATGATCGTAGATGTACACTGGGGGTCTTCTCTGTGTCACGTCCAGACAGAGGCACAGTAAAGTGAATAATAAATGGCCATAATATTCACATAGCAAGGGGTGGCGAAAGCCACACACACTCTGGCTAGGCTTATAAATGCCCTAGGGTGGATAGCCTAGTATGAACCTATGAACATATGAAGATACAAATTGTACAGGGCACTAAGGATAATCACAAGGCTTTCTCAACTGATGGTAGGAACCTTGTTGGGAATTCACGGATATGCTCTAAATCACTCAAATATTACAAACAACATACCAAACACACACACATATTGCCAACATACAACCTGACAGGTGCAGTGCAAACCCCCCCCCCAGAATGCAAAATATCTATCCCAGCAGACTGCTGGCCCCCTGACATTGCAGATGCTGAGGTAACAGCCAGCATCTACAAAGCAAAACACACAGCAGCAATGGTATGAGATGGTGTCCTGGGCTGAGTCCAACATGGACTCCAAGAAGAATGGAATGCCAAATCACACTACTGCTCAATGTCAGCCTTACCACAGGATATGTACCCAAAGAGCAGTGTACAACAACAGTGGTCCTTCTCAACAAAGGTGTTGCCTGAATGGATACTGCAAACTACCACCCCAGAATCCTGACAAGCGTGGTCTGCACAGCTATGGAAACGATCAGCATGTACCGCAGACATAAAGATATTGGGGACCTACTGACACCAGACCATACCCAATGTGGCTTTCTTAAGTGCAGATGCTGCCCCTTAAACATGTTTGACTCATTTGAAACAGTCATTAAGGTCATTGATGAGGGCAATGTGGTCCACACAGCGTAGCTGGACCTTGCAAAGGCTTCCATACAATACCCTACATGTTCATTATAGATAGGCTCACCAGCTTAAATATAAACCCCTATGTCAGTAGAGGGGTTGCAAACCAGACCAAGGACAGAACTGACATGGTCAGACATGCTGCAGCCATGTCAGACTACAAACCAGATATAACTGGCATCCCACAAGGCTTGGTTCTGGGACCTCCCTCGTTTGATATATATGTCCCATAGGTACAGGCCAACATGGAAGGACTGTGTCTGAACATGTTTGCAGAGGACTACAAACTGGCCACCATATCTGACCCTCCAGCTGACACAAGCATCCCACAAAAGGGCCACATAGAAACAGACAACTGGTGCCATAGCCATGTCAGCAAGCTAATTGCAGAAAAGTGTATAGTCAACCCATGTGGATATACAGTAAGTGCCCACCAATTACCACATAGGTGTTAACCCATTAAGTACTTAACATGTAATGAGAGACCTGGGGACACAAGATGATAGATATCCTGCATTGGACAAACATGTGGCTGTAGTGGTTACAGAAACATACCATATACCCACCTATCATGAAGGTTGTCAGATCTAGATAAGGGGAGGTCATTGTGGCTCTGCAGTCATCCTTCATCAGCATTACAATTGACTTCAATAGCCCCTGTGGGATGTACCTCAGCAGACACCTCCATCAACTGTAAAGTCCCCAAAAGTACCTCACCAGGAGTATCAAAGAGCTTGAACAGATGCCATGTGTTGCCTGATTAAACAAACTGCAGCTCCACACACTGCCATACTGCCCACCCAGAGGCAAGCTGTGCCTGATGTATAAAGCCATGTCCAAGCTGGAATCAATGAACATGCTGCACCTTGTACAATCTGAATGGCAGTGAGCTATGCACATGAGAGACCTGAACCCCAGCACTGACATACATAGGACAAGCTGTACTGAATGATCCATAATACAGAAGCCACCCCCACTCATGAGTAAACTCCCAGTACAGGTTAGCCAGAGAGTCACTCATCGACTCTCCTCAAGAGGAATCTTGATGAGTGGATGGGAGATGGTAGGTTTACCCTGGTTATCACTGTTATGTCACGGGTAGACAGAGGCACAGTATACTAACCTTGAAATATGTCATGGCAAAATCCAGTTACAATGTGTGTTGAAGGACAAACACACTCTCCGACTAGCATTAGAAATGGCCTAGGGCACATCGCTAGTGTTTGCCAATGTACACCTATGTTGTGGAATACACTACCAATGTTGGACAAGCCTGGTTTACGTAGTTCATATCTGAACATAATGCAACATGGTCAGATGTGCACAACTGGCTCCTAACTAGGCTGTTGTGCTCACTATGAAAATGTAAAGCAGTGATAGGACTAAAGCCCAGGATACTGTCCACCACAGTGAAAGTACTGAAACAGTACACTATACGGTACTACAGTGTTAGGTCAGTATGAAAGGATGTTGACAACTGTATGCAAAGTATCCCATGCAAACCCTGCAGGCAGAGTATAATCCTTGTTGTGTTCAGACACAAAGCGGTTGGACAGTAACTACACAACATGACACACAACACACAACCATAAATGTTAGATATTGTTGAAGTTCAAACTCATCCACAAATGTGGTGGGCTGCAGAGTTCAACATATGGAAAGCTCACACTGGGCATGCTCGCACACTTTGATAAATAAGACATATGTCAGACAACATGCCATGGGAAGCCTGAACTGGGCATGCTCACACACTTAGGCCAAATCTCAGTTTAGCATTTGGCCACACATATCTGGTATTTGTACGTGTTATTCCAGGAACCAACCACATTACAGCAATCTGCCCAGTGCACACAGTTAAATGACTACAGAGACATACGTGATATAGTGGATCCCTCCCATATTCAAACATCTTCCACAGATACACAAGTTGTTCATAGAAACAGGGAATGCTATGGCAATAAAGACCTGCAAACAGTCTATCAGCAACAAATATTGTGCATCTGACAATTAAACATATGGGTGTAGAGGTCAACACTAGGCTGTTTACCCTAGGGAATGACAGCTTAGCCAGAGTGTGCTTGGCATCTGCCTCCCCAGTACAGTAGGCTACTGTGCCACTGTAAAGTAGGTCATATAAGGTACCATGTGAGGCTAGTGTGCTGTACCTCTGTCAAGCAGGGACACAGTGGAGATCCCAGGGGTTGAATTTGCTAAGCCACATCCATGTTGTTGGTGTGTGCTGGAAGAGGGTTGCTGAGGACCTCTAACAGTAAGTGGGCATCAATAACAGACTGAGGGGAGCCTTATCTGCATTGTCTGGACAATTTCACTGTCAACACTTTGTCGTGATGATTATGAGGGATTGAAGTGTCGTGCCAGTGCTGTTCAGAGATGTCCTCCCTCTGTGGGCTACTGCTCTGCAATGTATTAGCTCACTTTGTCTGTTGGACAGCTCATATATGGCTGGTGTACACCTGACAGGTGTCCTGTTGTGGAGCAGTCATGGGTATATTTGGGATAGCATGATCAATGTAAACCTTCCACATGCTCATAGAATGCAATTGTCAAGGATTATGCAGAGTGGCCTGTATACTCCTCCAGCATGGGTCCTTTGAAGTCCTCCACCCCTGTCATCACAAGTGTAAAGTCTGCTTTTGATAAATACACTTTGTTTGCAGTGACAACCTTGCCTGGGGGTGGGGATGGGATATGGATGTCCAGGGAAGGTGGGTATGGCCAGATATCAACAATGGTGGTCTACCTCTGGTGTGGAACAGTGAGTACCCATGTTGCAGATGGTCAGGTGCAATATGTATTCCCCCTTGTGGCTGTGGTGAGTGGTCCTGCCATAGCACATGGACTCACAAATTATAGTGGCTGTAGGGTAATGTTGTAGAGGCCTGAGTAGTTCCCACACACAACATACCTGTACCTGACGTTAACAACTGGAATGGTGTATGTGAACACCTGCATATCCTGGCACTGTTCCCAGGGAAGCAAAGTGTGTGTCCTGGATGTGGGAGAGGTGGTCTGAACTGGTTGTGTTGTGTGTTACAGGTCCTGTGGTCACGAAGCATGGTATAGAACATAACCTGCCAGTGTGATGTGCATATCTGACCCTGAAGTAGGTGGCTGCAAATGCATATATATGCTATCCCCCACCTGACAGGTAGTACTAGATGCACATACCTCTGTAGAAATAATGATGTCAGCACCCTATAAATACTGCAGGTGCAGAGCAGATGCCCAGTAATTCGGATAGTGCGCTCTGCTAATGCATCTCCCTCAAGTGTCATAATATAGTTAGGTAGGGGTTTGAATCTTGCAAATGGTCAGTGTGTGGGTGAGCGGGGTTGGTGTCTGTGTGAGGGAATTGATCCCTTTTGGCAACTGGGAAAACACACTACAGGATGCACATTCCCCTTTCTAAACACTGATGATGCCAGCACCCTATAAGTACAGCAGGAGAAAGGAAACCTCCCAGTAATGCGAATAGCATGCTCTGCTAATGTGTCTGTCTTGAGTATCATAACATAATTAGGTAGGGGTTTGAATCCTGCAAATGCTCAGTGTGTGTGGAGGGGGGTTAGTGTGTGTGCAATTCTATATGAAAGAAATGTCCCTTTTGGCAACTAGGAGAACACACTACAGGATGCACATTCCCCTTTCTAAACACTGATGATGTTAGCACCCTATAAGTACATCAGGAGAAGGGAAACCTCCCAGTAATGTGAATAGCGTGCTCTACTAATGCATCTGTCTTGAGTGTCATAACATAATTAGGTAGGGGTTTGAATCCTGCAAATGCTCAGTGTGCATGGGGGGTGTTAGTGTGTGTGCAATTCTGTATGAAAGAAATGTCCCTTTTGGCAACTAGGAGAACACACTACAGGATGCACATTCCCCTTTCTAAACACTGATGATGTCAGCACCCTATAAGTACAGCAGAAGGGAAACCTCCCAATAATGCGAGTAGCGCGCTCCGCTAATGCATCCATCTTGAGTCTCATAGCATAGTTAAGTAGGGGTTTGAATGCTGCAAATGCTCAGTGTGTGTGGAGGGGGGTTAGTGTGTGTGCAATTCTGTATGAAAGAAGTGTCCCCTTTGGCAGCTAGGAGAACACACTACAGGATGCACATTAGGGTGTGTGCAATTACATGTGTGAAAGAACTGACCCTTTTGCCAACCAGTACAACACACCAGCTGCTGCATATTCCAATCTCTACACAGAGATGATGTCAGCACCCTACAAGTACAGCGGAAGAGGCCAAATCTCCCAGTAATGCAAATAGCACGCTTTGCTATTGCGTCTTTCACTACTGTCATAGCACAGTTAGTTATGGCTTTGAATTCCACACATGCCACGTGTGTTTTTGTCACACAGAATGCCCATGTGTGTGGGTTGTTGTTCACAATAATGCATGACATTGATTAAACCAGTAATGGCAATGGACACAGATGATGTGTGTGTGTGCCAAATACACTGTACCAGACAATAAAGGTACCTAACACAACTGTAGCAGGTGTGTTGTCTAGCCGTACAGGCTGTGACTGTTTGGCACACAGGATTTGTGTGCTATGTGTTGCATGTGCTGTGTTCTGGCTTAACGTATGCCTGTATTCCAGCTGCAGAGGTGTCTGCTGCTCAGGCAGGATGCTATTCTGAGGCTCCATGAATGGCCCAGTGTGTTCACATGTTTGGATTGCTGTCAGTGTAGGTCTACATCAGACTGGTATTGTAGTCACTGTAGTATTTCATGCCACCTGACAGGTTATGCCAGTACTGGGTTCGGAGTGCTTAGTCCCCAGTTTGGCTATGTGGTTGCATCTCATACATGTGTTGTATGTCCATGTGTAGGGGAGAGGGTTGACTGTGTACATGTGGCAGCTGTGACATTGCCACATGACCCACATATACCACAACTGTACCATAGAGGTGACTGACAAGTGACCTTTGCACATGCTACCATAGTATTGTGATTGCCATGGTGGTTAACAGCACATAGGGCCAATGGGGAACAAGGTACATAGGTTAATAGGTTCATAGGTTCATACTAGGCTATCTGCCCTATGGCATTTATAAGCCTAGCCAGAATGTGTTTGGCTTTCACCACCCATTTTAAATTAATTTGCTATGCCCTTTTCTGAGGTAAGTATACTGTACCTCTGTCTAACAGCGGCACAGAAGTGATACAGAAGTGATACCTACTTTTCACAGTAACCCGATTGGATATGCAGTATTGTAAACGTATTGTGCTGTTACTACTCTCATATTTAGCGTTTGCCCCTCCTACAGCTTCAATTGTTGTGTTGTTGTGGTTGTGTTAAACCTACGATCTCCCATCTACTCATCAAGATTCCTCTTGAAGAGAGTCAATGAGGAACTCTGCCTAACCTGGACTGGGATTGTATTCCAGAGTGAAGGGAGCCTCTGGGTTATGAATCTGTCCCTCCAGCATGTCCTATTTATTTCAGTGCTGAGGTTCAAGTCTCTCGAGCGCGTAGCTCGATGGGATTTGGATATTCTGAGGTGCAGCATGTTCATTAATTCCGGGTTGGACATGGCTTTATACGCCAGGCACAGATCGCCTCTGAACAGACGGTATGCCACTGAGTAGAGCTGGAGTTTCTTTAACCTGGCAGCATATGGCATCTGTTTGAGCCCTTTGATCCTCTTGGTGAGGTACTTTTGGGGCCTTTGCAGTTGCTGCAGGTGTCTGGTAAGGTACATCCCAACAGGGGCATTATACTCAATTATGGGTCTGCTGAGGGATGAGTAAAGAGGCACAATGACCTCCCCTGATCTACATGTGAATCCCTTCATGATGAGGTGGGCTATATAAAATGTTTTTCTAACCACTTTGGCCATGTGGTTGTCAAATGAGAGATTGCTATCAACTTGGGTCCCCAGGTCCCTAATTACTTCTTCTGTACTTAATGGATTACCACCTATGTGGTAATTTGTGGGCACTTTGTTTTTGCCAAAGGGGATGACTATACACTGTTCAGCATTTAGCTTGAGGCCATGGCTCTGGCACCAGTTGTCTGTTTCTATGAGGCCCTTTTGGAGGATGCTTGTGTCGGCTGGAGAGTCAATTATGGAAGCCAGTTTGCAGTCATCTGCGAACTTGGTCAGCCACAGTCCTTCCGTGTTGGCCTGTACCTCTGAGAAATATATACCGAACAAGAAAGGTCCCAGGACTGAGCCTTGTGGGACACCACTTGTAACTGTTTTGGAGTCTGACATGGCTCCAGCAATTCTAACCATGTGGGTTCTGTCCTTGAGCCAGTTTGCAATCCATCTAGTGACATAGGGGTTTATATTTAAGCTGGTGAGCTTCTCTATAATGCCCGAGTGGGGTATTGTATCGAAGGCTTTTGCGAGGCCCAGGTTGGCTGTGTGGACCCCCTTCCCCTCGTCAATGGCCTTGGTGACTGTTGCAAAGAAATCAACCATGTTTAAGAGGCAGGATCTGCCCTTAACAAAGCTGAACTGGGTAGGACCCAGTGTCTGTATGTCCCCAATATCTTTATTTATGAGGTTCATGATGATCCTTTCCATAGCTTTGCAGACCAAGCTAGTCAGGCCTACGGGGTGATAGTTTCCAGGATCCGTTGAGGCACCACCTTTAGGGAGAGGGACCACTGTTGCTGTACGCCACTCTTTGGGGACATATTCTGTAGTAAGGCTGAGATTGAACAGTAGTTTTATGTTTGGGTTTAGCTCTTCTTGGAGTTCATGTAGGACACAGCCCAGGACACTGTCTGGTCCCATTGATGCTGTGTTTTTTGCTTTGGAGAGGGCGGCTCTTACCTGAGCATCTGAGATGTCAGGGGGGCAGCACTCTGCTGGGATAGATATTTGTCCTTTTGGTGGAGGGGGGGGAGTTTGTGCTGAACCTGTCAGCTAGGATGTTGGCAATGTCTGTGGGTTCGGTGTTTCTTTTGTCATTTTGGACTAATTCTGAGCATATCTGGGAATTACCACCCAGGTCCCTAACATAACTAAAGAAAGACTTGTGATTATCCTTAGTGTCCTGTGCAATTTCCTCTCAAAGCTGGCCTTAGACAATTTTATGAGTGCCCGTAGTTTTTTGCTAATGCTGATCAGTGATGCCTTCCCTTGTTTGGATTTTGCTCTATCATTTAGTAGCTTCCTCCTTCTATTGTATAGTTTGTTTATGGCTGGGGTCCACCAGACAGGACATCTGCCTTTGGAGGACTGGATCTTGGTTTTATTTGGGATCGCATGATCCATGCATTCCTAAAGGTGTCCATAGAATGCGTTTATAGAGGATTCTGCAGTCTGGGCCGTATTTTCCACAGGCCCAGGGGCTTTGAAGGATACCACCTCAGTTTTGAGGAGTGTGAATTTGCTTTAGAGAAGGTCTTCACTGTGGTTTTCTGGGCAGGGGGTGGGGTTGGGATGTGAATATCCAGTGAGATTAGTTTATGGTCTGATCTTACCAGTGAGGGATGCACATCTGGTCTGGAGCATAGTCTCCATGTTGGTGATGATCAGGTCCAGTATGTTTTCCTCTCTTGTGGGAGTGGTAACAAGTTGTTCCATAGCAGTTGAGTTTATAAATTCTAGGAACCTTTGGGCTAGGGTGTTGGAGCTAGAGTAATGCTCCCAGTCTATGTTTGGGTAGTTGAAGTCGCCCAATATATTGGTGTTTGGAGAGACCTTCATATTTTCCAGTGTTCTCAGGAAGGCCGAGTGGGGTTCCTGGGTTTGGGAGAGTGTTCTGTAGCAGGCTATAACCTGGAAGGCAGTTTAACCCACTGTTAGTTGCACATGGATAGTCTCTGATGCTTTGTGCTTTGCCACCAACCTGGAGGTGTGGGTATCGCTGATGAATATCGATACTCCCCCTCCTTTTGTGGTTCGGTCCAAGTTTTGGGGCCGAAAAGCATGGTATGAGGTATAACCTGGTAGTGCTGGTGTGCTCTCGGTAGCCCTGAACCAGGTATCTGTTACTGCACAGATATCGATGTTCCCCATGCTAAGGAGAGTTTTGAGTGCGTGCATCTCGAGGTTTAGACTTCTGGCATTGAGTAGCATTACTCTTATTCTTATCCCTTGTGATACCTATGGAGGTGGGTTTGTCCTTTGAGCCTTGCCTAAAAAAGCCACTATGGGGGTAGCAAGAGCCTTTGCCAATATCCAAAAGCCCAGGGGTGACAGGTGCAAGCCGTCCCTAGCGGAGCAGGTGGTTCAACAGAAGGTGAGTATGTGAGGGTGTAGTGTCTGTGATTAGTTAGCACTGGCATATATGACTGCTCACCTGGACAAATGCCAGGTAAGTCATATGCAATGTGTCACAGGCAACGTACATGTGAACAGGACAAACAGTGACGTTCTGTCAAGTGAGACATGGACATACATATAGTAAGCTATGCAGATGTCACTAGGAGTCCACAGAAGCTCTGTAACTCTGCATTGCAGGTGGGATCAGTGTTCCAGGGTAACTGCAAGCAAACATGCATACAAACAAAGCTACAGTAAGCAGGGCTGCATGTAGTCCATTGTACAACAAACAACCTGTACCACTTCCAGTAGGTAACAGTGCAAATATGCAGGCACTATACACATGTACATGGAAATACACAGGTCAGATGGCTAGGGTCCAGTCTCAGCACACACAATTGTACAGACCATGTACCATCAGGAACTGGATGGAAACCCAGGTGCTCATACCTGCAGTAATACACATGTCAAATAACAGACACTGAGCCTTCACTTAGTGGTTCCATACTTAGTAGGATGTATGCTACCTGGCCTGCCACCACAATATCCCTGACATGTATGGGGACTCTCCCTCCTGTGACAGTTTTGTGTGTTGGGGCTGTCTAGCATGGTATGAGATGTGAGCTTGCAGTGCTAGGGTGCTCCTGTGTGTCCTGTACCAGTCGTGTAGTACTGCACACATATCAACATCCTCAAACATCCACATTGCAGAGTCCAGTGTGGGCAACATGCCACTTGCAGTTTACATGTCCATCATTGCGTATCAATACTTTCATTACCTTATCCCCTGTGCTACCTATGTATGTAGCCTTCTGTTGACATCCTTACCACCAGTATGCCAACATGTGCAGATGATACACTATGGTACTTACCATGGGTGTAGACAACAGTACATGACAATCATACCCTTACTGCATCAGGCATGCTGGGATATACCCACAATTATATCAGCACACAGTACTGTTAACAACATGATACTATTACTAGACGTCTATGTAGTCACCCTGTGCATCAGCAACATGTTAACCTGTACCTGCACTGATGTTACAGATTGCAGGAGGTGGCACAGTTTCATCATATGCACAGGGTGTGAACTTGGTATGCCTGAGTCAGCCACCAATACCACCAATTGACATGTATGTGTATGTGTGTTGGTGAGGGACAGCAGTACAAGGTGGGGCAATGTTGATGCAGTGTGTGCATGTATGCAGTAGCCCTAGGTGTTGTCAATTTGCATGTGTGTATGGATGCACACAGTTCCACCTCATGGCTGCCATATACTGGTGTTTGTGGACAGCCACAGACTGTACCTGCCAGGTCATACAGATCAGTGTCTCTGTCCACTGACATGGTACCTGTGCCTTGCAGGGGTGCTACGGACCATATCCGGTACCAACCCAGACTGGGTACTGTCATCAGAAGCAGGTGTTCATTGACTGGACACAGATCCCTGTTGGGCCTGGCCAGAGCCACATGCACGTGGTCTCCTGGGGTGGTCTGATGACAGCACAGACCCAGCATTGCTGGGGCTGCTGCTGGCACTATGGGGGCGGCCGCGGCCCTGTTGTCATCCGCGCCGACTGCCAGCTGCTGCTGTTGCTGGCATGCGCCCACGTCGATGCCTCAACCATCCACCATCGCCCTGGCTCATGGACATGTAATTGTGGAACCGGTCTAATATGTCCCCACAACGTCTGTCTATGACATCAGTGAAATTACGGATGGCAGCCACAATGTCACGCATACTGTCAGTCATGGCTGTACGACATGCTGTCAGCTCCCTCAGACCCTGTCTGGTGTACCGTTCCATACGTGACTGTGCCTGCATGACAGCCCGAAACATAGCTGAGGTTGTAAGACCTCTGTGGGCATGTCTGACAGGGGCAGTACGCCCACGGATGCTCCCAAAAGAACCCCTCGACATCTGTCTGTGTGGTACCATCTCAGGGCCATGCCCATGGCTGCTGTGTGGGGATGCATGTACCACAGATACCACATTACCCTGGTCAATGTCCACTGTATCCTGTCCATCACCTAGGGACATTGGTGACAAAGGGTGTATTGGCAGGATAACTGTGCGCATTGATGGGGTTGACAGCTGTGTACTGTCAATTGGATGACAAATGACGGACCCTGGAATACCTTCCTGTGCCATTACACAGATGTCATCATTATCAGTACCCATGGCACCTGATTCAGGTTCCCTGCTGCATGACACCAGAGCAGCACCAGAACCTGTGGGAGGAAAACAGGAAACACAGTTTACAATGTCTACACAATATTACCAGTGATGCACACATCCACACATGCACAGGTCCACACATGCACATGTGCACACATGCACACATGCACACAGTTGCACACATGCACACATGCACACAGTTGCACACATGCACACATGCACAAAGTTGCACACAGTTGCACACTACTCAGTATGTGAGATATCAACACACAGACACAGACACACCTGCATGCATACACAGAGCACTACTCTGTGAGCCTAATATTACTATTACTATCAGACTATTAAAGGTATTGTTAATACACACTCACCAGCATGGATAGGCTGCATTGCTGTAACACCGGAGGGACCTGCAGAAGTGAGGAAACTAATGTCAGTGGGCACAACTGTGCCATTGTTACTGAGTATGATACAGGTCAGTAGTACAACAATCGCCTTTCACAGGTCAGCTTCTGATATTGAGAATATCACAATTGCACATTAAATACTATGATGACAGCTACAAACCAAGGACACACCTCACACATGCATTAACTACCAGTGTACACAACAGTCAACTATACATATGGCATATTACCTGCATGCTCGTAGTCTTACTGCTGCGTGGCTCCAGTCTCCATCATAATGCATGTCTGCTGCTGCTGTTGTTGTTGGCAGGCTGGAGCCACAACACTTATGAGTAGTCCCTCCAGTCTGGTGAGTGGGGGATGTGTAGCCACCCCACCACCTGTGGCAACCTGTTGCCTGTGGATATCCGACGCATTTCTGATTAAATCACTGCAGTGATGTCGTACCTGCTCATATGTCCTATTATGCCTGCCTATGTCATTTACCCGACGGACCAGGTCTTGCCACAGTGCAGCCCTCTCCTGCTGATTCTGGCTGGTGTGGGAAAAGAGTATTGCATAATCCCGCACCAGGCTCTGGTGTATCTCCTCATCCTCAGTTGCTGAGTAAGCTGGATTGCACTGGTGAGCCATAGTCCTGAAAAAGGAAATAACATGATATCAGCTAAATATGTCAGCAGAATTTGGCACACATACTACACATGCTACTCGACTGTTGTGATACAACATATCTCACATATATAGCATCTGTCTGTCTATTGGTGGATACACATGTCAATGGCCAGGTATCAGTGCTCAGCCAACAACTGTGCAACAGTACCTGGCACACTCCATATGACATACTACCAAACCCCAACAGTCAGAACACTGATTCAGGTCCAAAGCACCTCCTCACTCTGGGGGTTTGTATCGAGGTACTGTATAGGGTACATCATCAACTACTGTGAGCTGACCACAAACTAATTGCCCTGGATATACATATCCCACCTCCACCACCAGCACAAACGACTATAGTGAATAACATTTCAAATGCAAACTTTACACTTTGTAACAGTGACATGGTATCCTTTCAGCCCACTGGGCCAGTGGAAGACACAACCCACAATGCTGACCCCTTCACAAATTATTTCTACGGACATCTCCGAGAATGCATGGATCATGCAATCCCATATAAGACCAAGACACTCTCCACAAAGGGACAGCATCCTGTCTGGTGGACCCCAGCCATAGACAGATTGTATAACAAAAGATGGAAGCTACTGCAAGACAGAGCATAATTCCATAAAGGGAAGGCATGTCTGATCAGCACTAGTAAGGAGCTATTTTCTCACATACAAACATCCATGGGCAACTTTGAGAGGGAAATCAACAGGGACACTACAGATAACCACAAGGCCTTCTTCAGTTATGTTAGCAACCTGGTCAGAAACCCTCCACTATGCTCATAGTTAGTACACAACAATATTGGCAACATTGTGGCAGACAGGTTCAGTGCAGGTTTCCCCCCCTCCCTCTCCCCCAAAATAAGACATAGTTATCCCAGCTGACTGTAACCTCCCTGTCATCACAGATGTCCAGGTGAGAGCCGCCCTCAGGAAAGCAGGATACACAACATGAATGGGACCTGATGGTATCCCCGGTTGCATGCTACATGAACTCCAAGAGGAGCTAAACACACATATAGAAGTGCTATGTAACACTAGCCTGACTACGGGATATGTACCTGTACACTGGCACACAGCAGCAGTGGTTCCACTCTACGAAGGAGGCACCTCTACATGCCAATACAATACAACACAATACAATACATTACAATACAATACAATACAATATGCTATTGCCCCTGTGACTACAGCAGCATACTGTTCTGCTACCCTGACCATTGTGACACATGTGATGTAATGGTACCTGCTGCTGTCAAACAGTTACACAGGGTGACTCATATGGCATATTACCTATCTGACTAACATTCAGCAGGGGTATGTGTGACGTACTCATGGGGAGTCTTGCTTCTTAACGCTGTGTGGTTTATTGCAGGGTATGTCTTATCTGTGGGTAGGAACCTGTACCTCCACCATGTGCTCTCTATTGCAGTGTCATGGACGACACACAGCAGTCGTTTAGGTTGTGGATGGTGTGAGGTGTTACTATGGTTGTTGGACATCTGTCATGGGTGTGACTTAAGTATGTAAATCCAGGAGTTGTAACCTCTATGTGGGTAGTATGTGTGTACTCTGTGGTGTTGTCAGTCACTGTGCATTGGTAATGTGTTTGAGTGCATTGTCACATATATATATATATATATATATATATATATATATATATATGTATACATACATACATACATATATACATACATATATTGACATACGTATCCATATGATAGATAGGTATATCAACATGTTTGTTTACAAAACTGTATACACACACTAACATACTGCTAAACATGCATAACTGTGAAACCTACTTTGTACATTGCACTACAACCTACATTCAACCTACATTGATATGTGCACATAGATGCTCTCACATACATATGTATGTACAGCCTTCATTGATAGTTGCTGTATGTCCCCTGCCCTTTGCACATCTTCATATACATATGGATACAGACCAATGACACATATGGAGGGTTCACAGTATGTAGACTTTTATAGTATTACTTTACATTACCTGTGTTTGTCACAGCTGCTTGTGTTGCCGTCTGGTTTGTGTCCTGCTTCTCCACTTGCCACTTGTCAGCTTTCCAGTGGTTGTTGCTGACCGGTTTTGTTTGTGTATGTTTAAGTTTTTTTTTCTCTGTCTCTCTCTCTCTCTCTCTCTCTGTCTCTCCCTACCTCCACAGGGTGTAATGAAAGTATTGCATGTGTGGACTGGGAGTACAGCATGCTTTGTAGGTATCTGCGTATGTCCATGTGATGGCCTCTGCACCAATTGTTAGCCAGCATTTGCTAATTGCATGCAGCCAGTTGTGTACTGATTGCAGTTCTCACTGTGATTTCAGGACAGTGCTATAAAAAGGTATGTGAGATAGGCATAGCCCTTTCAGATTTGAAGGGCAGGGACCATGCTGGTATGCTGTGGACACTGTTCTGTGAGTGTAAAGGTTAGTATCTCTCTCATATTTCCAGCTGTGTTGTAGATTAACATTTCTCCATTCATTTCTCCAGTTTCCTGTACTAAGTGTGTATGTACACTGACACCTAAGACTACTACTACTGTTAATGTGGGTGTGTGTGCTTTCCTGTGGGACATGTGGTGCAACAGGTGTATAACAGTGGCTCTTGCACTTTGTTGCTATGGCTTCAATATTTGCCCTTTACATTCACTACTTGTATGCCTGCTAGGTGTCTTGACTGTAGTGTGTTGCTGTGGCTTTCCTATTTTCCATGTACATTCACACCTTGGAATGCTTGCTATATCTGCTAGGGTGTTACTGCATACAGTGTGGTCTGGCCATGGTGTGGGCCTTGACATCTATTAGGGTATTTGAGTATGCTGCTGAGCAGGCCCCAGAGACTCTCAGGTGCATCTTTTATCTGCCTCATGGAATGGTACATATCAGTGGGGTACACCCATTAGATTGTCTGGTATTCTGCAGTTGTGACTGTGGGATAGCATGAGCATATGTATTACTACACTATTTCTGCCGTGCAAGTGGTGCATACTTTCAGGACTTCTTAGTTACCATTGCATGTGTTGTAACACCTTTCTGCCTACTCTTTGTACATTTCACATGGGGTCTGTGGGGCATCCCTGTAACTCAGTCACTGTTGCTATGTCTAGGCTCTTAACTATTCAAATATGGCAGTGTCAGACCTCTCAAGTGTACAGATATTTGCAGGTTGTCCACATTTCTGCCTCATATTTTGGTCAATATCTCATGAACAGCTCTTTCTGGAAAAAATCACTCTGGGCTCAAGTCAGAATTTCATTTAAGTTTCAGACTTCATACCCTTCCAAACATCCAACAAAATGCAGAACCTGTTACTCTCTGAACTGTCTAAGTTTGTTGTAACATTATTTGGAATGTATCCCTGTTTTGGGCCCTTTGCTCCACATATTTTATTACTTGGTCCGGATGTGTTCCTGTAAGAGGTTGTGGGGTATGGGCAGTGATTATCCTGCTGTGAGTATGTGTGTGGCTTGCAAGGTGCTACAGTGACATTATTACCTACTAGCTACCAACTAGCATGGCTGTTTCTGTTCGCACACTACCATTATAGAAATCCACTAGATTTGACAGTAAATATACATGACATGCTTTGTGTACTACACATCCTATATTCCCTTTACATTCATTCCTACTATTACATGATATATTTATTGTAGCACAATGTTCTTATATAACAATCATGGCTTAGTGGTAAGTCATGCAGACTACTGTTTCCAAGGTCCTGGGTTTGGGACTGACAGTGGGATTTTATTTTGCTTTTGAACAGACTACAGGACCTGTCATTCAGAGTGACTAAGGCACTTTTAAGCAGTTGTAACCAGGTTAGCGCTGGTTTGCGCAGAGCTCCCGCATGCGCACTGGCGTTCAGCTCCACGCACA
This sequence comes from Protopterus annectens, assembly GCF_019279795.1. NCBI lineage: Eukaryota > Metazoa > Chordata > Ceratodontiformes > Protopteridae > Protopterus > Protopterus annectens. Next base: position 671,097,988 of record NC_056727.1, on the reverse strand, counting down.
CCCGCTTACAACCGCTTAAAAGTGCTTACTCTTGCACACCCGCTATTTTCTTTGAAAGAAATGAAAATGGGGAGACAGGAAAGTGGTGAAAAATGGGTCACAAAGAGGGTAAGACAGTAGGGAAACAAGCTTGGGTTTTGCAGGAGGGATGTAGGTAAGGCTCATAGCTGCCCATTTCTTCATCAGCAACAGCTGTGCATATGTTTGTAATTTGGTGTGACATTTGAAACCTTCCAGCCCTGATAGAGGTGTAAGGACAACAATAATACTTGTTTTATAGCCACTTGTAATTGACAGTTTCCATGTCCAGCAGACATGTGTGCGAAATGGGCAGCTATCTATGGGGCGTAATTTTTTTATGGGTACAGAGTGCCCTTTTTTTTTTTTCCAGGTGAGAGTGGTATGTCAGGTAAAGGAAGTCGGTATAGCTGGGGAGGTAGGTTGGGTAGGTCAACAGACAAGACAAACAAGATGCATACAGGGGCAGTGTATGACACGTGTGGAGGGGTTACACAATTGACGGGGATGGATGTTTGGATATCTAGAGCCCATGAGCCCACAGATAGCAACAGTGGTACTGATATCCCCACCCATGGGCAGTTGCCACTGTGCCTTCACTGCCCAGGACAGGGCTGTGCTGGGGGCTGTGTAGGCCGGGCAGCAGGCATGCCTGTTAGTTGTGCCACCTGTGCCTCAAGCTGGCGTAGGGGCCCAAGAACAGCTTCCTGGATTTCCCTACGCACCACAGTCTGGACGCTATGGAGGGTGAGTGGTGGTTCTCCTCCGGCCACACTTGTAGAGGGGGGACAAGTCCCATCCCCTGCAGCGCTTCTACCCACAGGTAGGACAGGGCCACCGGAAGAGGGTCCAGACTGGGCACTACTGCCAGGTGCACTCGCCAGCTGAGGTGGGAGAGGTGGGTCCACTGGAACCCGCCTTCCCTGTCGTCCTATGTTTTGCATTATGTCATGACAGTTTGGATTAGTAACATACAATACCATTCACAATTAGTTGTAACAGCATGCATTAGTATTCCCATTAACCAAACACCCAGATATTCAAACCATTGAACAGCGAGCATAACACATGCATAATTTGAACAGCAATACACAGTCCAACAACATGCAGGGTTGATTGATGGCAACAGGCCATCGGGTTTGGATGTATGAACAGGGCAGATGCATCAACGTACATGCAAATATGTATGACCCAACAGGACAAATGTCCATGGGTGTTAATTGTGATTGCACATACCAATTTCATGTGGAATGGATTATATGTGGTTATAGGGTAGGGTGAAGAAAATATAATTAACACCTTCAAATACCAATACATATGCTGTACATTTCTAATAGCTGCAGATATATACACACTACAGTTCTACCTACAGTTTCCTATGTGATAACTACTTCAAGTTGGTGATAGGAATGTTACTGCTACATCAATATACATTTTCATTTTTATTCATACACATTCATATCTGGCTCTGTTCAGCTACATCATCCTGCTACATTTGCTTTATATAGCTATAGACAACTGTGGATGTTTGTTATTTCAGACAACAATACTATCTGAATATTGCAGACTGAGAGCAACATATCCAGATTTTGTGATACACATTCCAGCTGCAGGAACATTTTGAACACATTTTGCAGTTTGGTTCTGCTTGTCACATTCATTTCATTCTGTACTGACTGCAGTATACTTTATTCAGGAGTTATTACTACTTTATTGGTGGATTCATAACTCTTTCTCACACTCTCTCACTTGTTTAATTTTACAATTCAGGATGGTACTTACTTCTAGGCTTTATTGACATGTTTTACCTGTAGTTATTACAATCCTTTCCAACAGTCTCACTTCTGTCATGTTTCAGTATTTCAACAGGGATATATTTCACACATGTGTTTTACTCAGCTTCTGCAGCTGTACTTTTCAGCCTGCTGCAGGTTGTGTACTATTATATTACAGGTGGGACATCTTTATTTCAGACTTTATTTCAGACATTTTCATTTTTCTGTTTGGATTACAGACTGCAACACACTTTTGTAATCAAGCAATACTTGCAAACCCTCTTACACTGTTACTTGCACATTTTATTACTTAGTGACTACACTGCACTCTTTTGCTAACTGTCATACTTTTATATTTATTTACAGTTACAGGGAGAGGATTACTGACCTGCCTGGTGGCGCAACCGCACAACCCTATCGCCATAGGCTCTACGGTTCGCAGAACAGACACCTGCAGCTGTAATATAAATAAAGTAATATTGGAATACACATCTCCATAATATCAGCTAGGTTAATTTCTTACATAAATAATTAGATTTAACTTACTCAGTAGTGGGGCGTTGGGCATTTGCCGGGCCTCCTGGATCCAAAGGTTCAGTTGGTCCTGCTTCCGTCTCTTCAGGTCCGCATGGTGGTGAGGACTTGCTCACCAGTCCTTGGAATCCCTGTGGCACTGGTAAGATCATGAGCCAAGCGGTCCCACGCCTCAGCCCTATATGCTCCCCACAGGACCTGGCCCTGCATGAGTTGGGTCTCATGATTGTGGACAAGGAGCCAAACCATATATTTGGACTCCTCAATGCCCCACCTCTGTGCTTGAAAGCAACTACCCTCACCTACACCTGACATTCTGGCTGCAAGTTAGTTCTACAATCGGTTATGCTGTGTATTCCCACCTACGGGGCTTATATATGCCATTTTTCCCACACTTATCTGTGATTGGCCATTTTGGAATTGTATCAGCTTCACAAAACCTGCTTTGTCATGCTCCTCTTTCTATTCATTCCTATATATTTGCTATTACTGCATTTCTCAGTACAGCTGTCATGGCTTAGTGCTTCAGTACCTTGACTATGGTGCATGGTATCCTGGGTTCGAACCTGGCCACTGCTTTTTATATTTTATGACTGTCTAGACAGGCTAGGAGGTGTGTCTGTGTAAATGCAGTTTTGTTACAGCTTGCTCAACGTTGCCCATCGGTTAGCTTGTTGGCGCAGTGCGCAGCTCCGTGCAAACGGGTTACGCTGGTTTACACTTCATTTGGCTGTCAGCACGCATATTACGCTCAGCTCAGCTAGGGGCACACAGTTTCAGCGTGTTAAACCACTGCTCACCTATGGGCACTCATTTTGCACCTGTTGAACCACTACTCACCTACGGGCACTCGTTTTGCACCTGTTAAACCACTGCTCACCTTCTGGCACTCATTTTACACCTGTTAAACCACTGCTCACCTATGGGCAGATGCACTCAACTTGTTAAACTGTAGCTCAGCTATAGGCACATCTGGCATTTTTTATTATTTTGTTATCTCACATTTCTTCAAAATAAATGGCCCATTTCATTACATTTTGCATAAAATATAATGTTATATGTGTACATATATATCAGGGACTTGTTTCATGCTTATTTCACTAAAAATAAAAATTGATGTTGTGGGGTCTCGAACCATGACTGCCTGCTTTTCAGCCGACATCTCTACTGCTACGCTATTGCTTTTTGGCTTACTATGCATATTTAGTTCTTATATGCTTTTCCACTGACTGCTAACTGTGGCTAAGCTACGGGCATGCCCATGCAAACGAGCGCACTCACGGGCAAACATCTTTACAATTTATAAAAAATATATAACATGTTCATTTATATATTTTATGTTCATAGTCTGTGGTGGCATGTGTTGTGTTGTGTTTATTCACATTTCCATGGACTCTGTTGTGGGGGTTTACTTTCGGGACTTTTACTATTCTGGGGGCATGTCCGTTTGCAGGGCTCGGCCTACGGACACGCCCCCTACTGTCTTCCACGGACCGTGTAAGCCTTAGGTGTGATTCATCATGCCCTCATGCATATGCATGACATGCTGACGTCACACCGTTTAACTGCCGCCTCCGTGTAAGCCTTGTAACTCTTACACGGAGGCTTGTGAATCCTGCCCCTGGCCTTCTAAGCTGACATAATTAAACACAACTTTTAGCATTGTTCTACAGCAGATGTTGCTCAGATTTTCTGCTGATGACTAGATTTGTGAGAAACTTTTGAGAAAAACAACCTGGCCTTGGTGACCATTAATCCATTTACAAGCCTCTATGGTACAGTGTTACTTTTCAAGGTACTCTTCTAATTCAGATACAAGCAAATGCTGATTGCAGTTCATATTTTCAAACAGGCTTTGTCCTAATTATCTGTAACTTCTACAGCTGTGTATTTTCTCACAGCACAAAACGGAACTTCTTGTCTAAGCTTCATACAAGTAGTATTGTTCTATTCATTATTTTCCCAATGCAAGCAGAAATCACCTGCTTCTCAGTAAATTTCCAAGGCACAAGCAAGAATTTAGCTAACAATACAAAATCAAAAAGCATCTGCAGTTTGTACAGATTTATGCAGTATGTAATAGAATAAATGTGTTAACCCTTTTCAAGGTCTAAATGCACTAAGCATATTACTAATACACACATTAATACATATTTTTCTGACAACACCATTCAAGCCCTCCACACTCTGGAGAATGTAGACATCTGTGCTGTGACTGAGACTTTGTTTAAGCTACAGAAAGTACTCTAGCAGTGCAATGCTACAGTGCTTTCCATACATGTAGACCAACAACAACACAGACTGGGGTCAAAGTTGGAGGTGTTGCAATCTACGTTAGCAACAAACACATTTCCTGGTTAGTTAAAGAGGATAATACTATGGAGGTCATCAGCATGCAAGTTACCATAGATAAGGCCACTCCCTATATCATGGCTATGTTAACTAATCCTCTATAGACTGGAAAATGTGTACTGCCTCAAACTCACTGGAATTTATTAACACAAAGCAAAAATCAACCCAGAAAATCCATCTAAACCAGTAACAGTTAGGAACTATTCAAAAGCAAACTACATCCTATTAAGTGGCAGTTTATCAAAATTCAAGGCTCCTCCTAACCCCAAGACCACAGCTACCAATGTGGAATTATTCACAGTCTCTATACAGACATGTGAATGACTGCCTAGACTCTGCTGTACTTACCAGAAAGAAATCTAAAACAAACACTAAAAACCAAAAACAATGGTGAAATCCTCACCTAAGCAGGGTATATAATAAAAGAAAACTCACTGACAAAATCAGGAAGAGCAACTCCCTTAAAGACAAGTGCTTTCTTATACAAATAAACAAGAAACTAAGAGGTTTAATTAAGTCCAACAAGGCCAGTTGCAAGGTCAGGATAACCTTGCAGGCTAAGGACAATCACAAGGCCTTCTTTAACTATGTCTGAAACCTTCGAGGTAACACACAGCAGTGTGCTGAACTGATGGTGAATGGTACTACCTTCAACGATCAGGTGACAAAACAAATCTACTGACTGATACTTCACCCCTCACCCCCTCCCAGCTCCACCAGGTGAAATCCTCTGCAACATACTTCCTCAGCTATCGGCAGGGACCATGTGCTGGCAGCACTCACTAAAGCAAAGAACACCACCTCCTTGAGTCCCAACAACATCCCCAGTTGCCTCCCTAACAGCTGAAAACATGGCCTATCAGGACCACTTGAGGCACTCTTTAGCTACAACCTGGAAACACGCTACATTCCAAGTGAATGGAAGACCGCAACAGTCATTCCCCTCCACAAAGATGGCCATTGACTCTCAGGGAACTACAGACCCATCAGCCTAACAAGCCAATATGCAAAGCCAGGGAATGAATTATTATGGAAATGATAAGTAAGGACATTGGCAACCTACAGACAGTTGACCTATCCCAATTTGGCTTTCTCAAGGGAAGGTCATAGGTTCTACTAAGCTAACTGCCCTTGCGAGCCATTTTAAGCTAAGCAAATTATCCCTAGTGAGACTCTAACACTGCACCTTGTGTTTGTAAGGCAAACACCTTAACCATTAGGCCACCCTCCCAACATAAACAGCCTCTGCTAGGATCAAACCCAGGACCCTGCACACCATAGCCAAAGTGATTTACCACTAAGCCATCATGCCTACTTAACCTGGGAGCCTTCTTCAAAATAGTCACTAAGGGAATGGACGAGGGCAAAATAGTGCATACTGTGTATCTTGACCTGGCTAAGGCATTTGATACAGTGCCCCAATCAGGCATTGTCAGCAAGCTCTCTGAACTAAGAATAAATTCTTACATAACTCGCTGGATTGTCGATTGCCTCACAGACTGGACCCAAGAAGTCAGAATCAGTGAGACCACCTCTGCCATGAGACTGGTCACCAGAGGAGTACCCCAGAGCTCCATGCTGGGCCAGCTTCTGTTTGGCATCTAGAAGTCAAGGCTAATGTTCAATGCCTTTGTTTCATCAGTTTCGCAGATGACTGTAAATTGGGAGCTGTTATAGAGTCCTTCCAAGATAGAAACATCTTGCAAGTGGGTTTAACTCAGACAAATAACTGGTACCAAAGTCATGGCCTAAAACTCAGTGCCAAAAATGCATTATAATGCCTTTTGGGAAACTGTCATCCCAAGTTAATTACTCCATCAATAAAATGCCTTAAGAGCCGACCCTGTAGTAAGGGATCTGGGAACATATGAAGACAGCAGTCTGGCCCTTGACGAACACATAGCTAAGATAACAAAAAAATCATTCTATGTTGCCCAACTTATAGGTAAGGGTATGGCATCCAGGTCCAAGGAAGTTATAGTACCACTCTACTCATCAGACCTATCATTGAATACAGTGTTCCCTTTGGCATGTATCTAACCAGACACTTGGAAAAGTTGAAATGCCCACAAAGATTTGAATACCTTGTCCTTTACTGACTGCCTAAAAGCTCTCTCACTGTAGTCAGTCTCCCATAGGCTGCTTAAAGGGTAGCTTTCCCTCGCTTGCAGGGTTTCCTCAGACCCAGCCCTGATGCCTGATGGATCTGCTGCACATGCACAAAACAAACAGCCACAGAAACACTAGATCCAGGGATCTAAACTTTACTTGTGACCTGAACAGAATGTGCTGGAGAGACAGATATGTGTTCTAAAGGATCTCCACGCTGAGGAATAGGCTCCCTATCCATGTAAAACAGAGTTCATTCCTGACTCTTCTCAAACAAAATCTTGGCAACTGGTTGGGAAATCATAAATTTAACCCGGTGTGGCCCCCATATCCCTTATTTGTTTGTTTGTTTATTTATTTATTGACATTTGATTACCAGGAAAGTCTGACTGGGTAGAAGCCCATTTTCAGCAGAGGTCCAGGGAGAAAAGCTCCAAATTATTGCAAAACATTTTAAAGACAGCAGTTTTACAAGCTTCGGAAATAAAGCAAAAACATCTGCAGTTTAAATAATTATAACAAATTAGACATAATATAAAAACATTGGTTAAGAAGCAATACAAGGTATATGACAATCATTTAATATATAGAGAAATTTTAGACAGTTTGTAGAGAAATTAAGAGTAAGTTAGTCTATTACAACTAGGGACTGCAATGTGAAATGAGGGAAAAACAGGCTTATGGAATATTTAGACAGAAAGTCACTGAAGAGAATTAGTAGTAAGGAAGTAAGTGAAGACGAGAGAGTAAGGAGGTATAAGGAGTAAAAAGGTACATTTTTTTTACTTAGGGATATAGTTTATCCTTGTTTTGAGGAAGAACAAAGCCAGATATTAGCTAGGAAGTCTTATGGACGGAGGCTGTCAATCAGAAAAGTATTATTGTAAATAAAAAAGAACAACTCAGCCACTGAAAAGAACACACTTTAATCCAAACTTAGCGCTAAGTTTGGATTAAACTGTGTTCTTTTCAGTGGCTGAGTTGTTCTTTTTCATCTTTGGTTTTATTTGTTGGTGATTATTAAATTGTTAGTTACCTCCCTACTAATAATGACTATGTCAGAAACCTAGTCAGCTTCTCTCCCCATGCTCCTGCAGCTTTGCCCGCTTCAGAGAATCCATCTCTAAATGCTCCCTTTTTAGGAAAAGATTGTTTCAGATAAATGGGTTTTGAAGGTGATTTAGGTGGGTTACAGTTGGCAAATAATAGAAAAGACCCAACCTTTCAGGGACCCCCCCCCATCCTCTCCATCATGCAGAATTGTTTCCTCAAGTGCTCCAACACATCAGTTGCAGGAGTCATAGAGCTTGTTCCTGCAGATCAAATAAGAAAGGGCTTTTATTCCAGAATGTTTCTGGTTCTAGAAAAGGCTCACTCTTGGAGACCAGTTTTGGATCTATCTTCACTCAATCTTTTTGTAAAGATTACAAAATTCAGGATGATGACCTTTCAAACAGTGTTAGCTCTGATCTCAGATCAGAGTTTTATGGTAACTTTAGACCTCAAAGATGCTTACCATCACATTCCAGTAGCAAGCAATTTGAAGAGATTTCTAAGATTTAGATTGTGTGCGTCTGGGACACATTATCATTTGTCAGTATTACCTTCTGGGCTGCCTACTGCACCAGGAGTGTTTACAAATTGCCTAGCCCCAGTAGTGGACCACAGCAGAATGCAGGATATCCACATTTTTCATTATTTAGATGACTTGGTTATTTGTAGAGTCTTTTCCCCAGTTGTCACTACTCCTTAACAAATGTATCTTCCTTTTTAGAACATCTGGGATTCCAGATAAATATGCCAAAATCCTTCTTCACTCTATCACACAAGATTCTGTTTCTAGGTTGCCTGACCGATGTTGTGTTACAAAAGGCTTTCTTTGGATTTGTATCTGGAAGTCTTCCTGAACTTTTCTCTACAGTGTCAAGCTACTGCTAGGATAATAAGCCTTGTGGCTTCTATGATTGCCATGATTCTCTTTGCCAGGCTACATATGAAAAAGATTCAGTGGTACCTCAGAAATATGTGGATCCAACATTCTCAGCTCTTGGAGTTTCAGATTTGAATCTTGGACTTTTATCAAGTCAGATCTGCATTGATTGAGAGATCATATGGCTCACAATCCAGGTCTCTGTTTTTCTCCACCCACCTCTACACAATCTCTATTTTACTGACTCCTCAGATTTTGCTTGGGGAGCAGTTTCAAAGTGGGAAAAGGTGCAAGGACTGTGGGACAGTTCAGACAGATCAAAGCATATCAGTATGAAAAAAATGGATGTGATTCATGCCATAAAGTCCCTGCATCATCTGTAGAATCCAGGTCCCATCCAGATCCTTACAGACAGCATCGTGGTGATGTGGTGCATAAACAAGGGGACAGCAGGTCATACCCTCTTTGCTGGCTGGCAATGATAGCTTGGGAGGCTGCTCTACAGCACTCCTTCATTCTTCAGGCTTCTTACATACCTTTAGAGCAAAACATAGTGACAGACAAGCTAACCAGGTCCTGGACAGACTGTTACGAGTGGAAATTCAATGAAGAGGTATTCCAAGAGCTGATCCAGCTGTGAGTAATGCTTCAAGAAGATCTTTTTGCCTCTTTTCAAAACAGGTTCTGTTCTAGGACTCCCTGCAAGCAGGCTTGTAAAACAGATATCTTTCATTCTCCTCATCAGGGATGTTCTTATATGTGTTTCAGCCCTTTCTAATGACTTCCAGGGTAATTATGAATATTCAGACAGACTCTCCAAAAATCATTGTGGTGACTCCCTTCTTGCCAGGCAAAATTGGTTCTTCCTTCTTGTGGATTTGGCCAGGGGCAATTAACCACCCTTCACAGAGTGGATCTACTCACACAAGATAAGAGGAGTGTGATATCAAACATCAAGTGAGTGCCTGGATGATTCAGTTTTGATACCTTTTAGGCATCTATTTCATGGGGACATGCAGCAGGTATTGGAGGCAAGAATGTCTGCTACTAGAAAAATCATATATTGGCAAATGGAAAAGATATAATCATATATTGGCAAATGGAAAAAATATTCTAGTTGGTACCTAGCCAATGACCAGGGACTCATCAGAGATTTTATACCACTGGTGCTTAAATATTTGTGTGAATTACTATCCCAGGTCCTTTCTTAATCCTCTACAAAGGTACATTTTTGTGACCATTTCAATATTTCTGCCCATGGATTCCTCTGGGTTTTCTCTGTTTACTGACAAACAGTCTCTAGAAGGAGTTTTACACCTGAGATCTCCTTATAGACAAGTTCTTCCTTTTTGAGATTTCAATTTTGTGCTAGAAAAACTGACTGTGTCACCCTTTGAACCCACCTGTGAGGCTGGCTTGAGGTTCTTTACACAGAAAGCTGCTCTTCTTGTTGCTCTGACATCTGCAGTAAGAGTATCTGAGTTACAAGCTCTCATGGTGGGAGAACCCTATGTGTTTTTTTTTTCTGACAGCAGGGTCATTCTACAAATAACCTTTTCATGACCAAGGTTGTTTCTGAGTTCACACTGAATCAGGACATCAGTTTCCCTGTTTTCTATCCAGAGCCAAAAAAACATTTGAGAAAAGATTCTGTACTCTGGATGTTCGGAGGCAACTCAAGTACTATTTTGATAGAACTAAGTCCTTCAGAAAAGCTAACCAGCTATTTGTTTCTTATTCTGGGACTAAGAAAGGATTAATGTCTAATCAGATTATTTTCAGGTGGTTGACATCTACCATTGCATTTTATTACACACCATGAAAAATCTGGTCTATATTATAAGATCGACTGTTAAAAATAGCGAACACGCTTACCTTGAGACATATTACCACAAACACTAAATCCTGAACGGGCGGAACAGCGATTTTTTTTTCCCAGGGAAAAAATTGCTGGGCCAAAAAAACAAACAAACTGACAGACAAAATTAAGTGTGTGTGTGTGTGTGTGTGTGTGGGGGGGGGGGGGGTTGCCCCCCACCCCACTTAAATATACCAACTCTGAGATCACACTACAGTGGTGGAAATGGCAAACCTCCGACAATGGCCCAGTAATTTTTTTTCCTTGGAAAAAAAAAATCACTGTTCCGGCCATTCGAGATTTAGTGTTTTGGTTAAGATGTGTTGAGGTAAGGGTGTTTTCTATTTTTAACAGTCGATCTTATAATATAGACCCGAAAATCCATTCCAGACAATGTTAAGGCACATTCTGCCTTAGCTTCTATTATTATTATTTATTTATTTATTTGACATTTGTTGACCAGGTCTGTCCGACTGAGCAAAGGCCTTTTTTCAGTGGAAACCTGGGGAGAAAAGCTCCCACAAGTAGTACACACATATCAAATAGCCAACTATAAACAGTACAGTAAGATATAGAAATAAGTTACAGAACAATGGTGTACATTATTTACACATAGACATTATATACAAGCTAATGCCAATGAATCAAGCAGTACCATCACTGTAATAGGGGGTCAGAAACATATTCATAAAGTATTAAAGAAAGAAGAGTTGTTGGTATTTAGTTGACTTGGGTAGGATGCAGAAATGTTTGGGCAAATAAGTTTCATGACATGAGGAGTAGCCAAAATAGTCAATGAGCAATAAATGAGTAGACATAAGAGGGAAAAAAGGGAGGGGTCAGTAAGGAAGCGAGGAAGAGTATAGCGAGAATTGTCAAGGAGGGTAGTTACAGTGACATAGCCAAGTACTGTTATGGCATACTGGAAAGGGGTGCACTCAAAGTGTTCTAGAGGCAGCAACTTGGTCCACAATCCACATTTACAAAGCACTACAAATCTGATTCCTTTTTAGGTCTTGAGCTGGCTTTGGTAGTACCATTCTCCAGGTGCTCCTGGACCCTTATCCTTTTTTCTCCCAGGTTGGATAAGCTGTGATAGTATACTCATAAGGTACTGTGGCAGAGACACAATGATGAATATATAGTACTGTTGTGTAAGTTGCACTGCCCCATAACAGTCGATGTTCAAATTCTTTCTGCTGCATCCACCCACCATCCTCCTTCGTGTGCATGGTTCTTGTAGGATCGAATGATAGATTGTGTTATTTATATTTTGGTTTGCATAGAGTGAGTTCCCCATTTTTTTTTTTTTTTTTTTTTTTAGGAGCAAGAAAGTCCTGAAGATTTTTAGTCACTCCAGCTGTTTGTTTTGCTTCCTCCAAAAAGGGCTTAACCTATGGTCAGCCTGAGTGACAGTATGGGAGAGGATGAAAGCTTTTGGAAAATGGCCAGTTACTGTATCCTTGGCCACAACCCATAGGCTACTGCAGCAGTGAAGAATTTCAACATCTACTGTTTAGGATAAGTGAAACTTACACAACTGTACTTTCTCAACAAAACAGCTATCTAGGAGTTGCCACCAGACCAGAAGGGTTGTGATACTATTACAGAATGTTTTGGTGCTAAAACAAACAAAGGATACCAGGCCCATTCTAGATCTCACAGCCCAAATGCATTTATTCCCAAAGAAACATTTAAATTGCCATGATGCAGTCCATTTTTCCATGTTTATCTGAGGGAGACTGGATGTTTTATTTGGGTCTCCAGGATTCTACTTCACATAAAGATAGCCAAGGAGTTAAGAAGGTTTCTATGGGTCTGGATCTCATACGCTCACTACCAGTTCTGGCCTGTTCCATTTGACTTCAGCTGGCATGATATCCTCTAAGTACATGTCAGTTTTTTCAGTCCATATCAGGCTGCAAGAAGCCAAGATATTAAGATGCTTAGGTTTCTGATTTATGAGCTGGTTTATAGAAAGGAGTCTATGCTCAGTCTATTCTTACCCCTTTGGAGTTACAGTCAACTTAGTAAAATCTCATTTTCTTTCACATCTTTTTCTTACATTCATAAGCTGCAATCTGAACACATATTAGTTTGACAAGCATTCTTGCCCTATGACAAGATCTCGTCCCTGCAGTAAACAGCATTGGTAATAATTTTCTGCTCTACAGTTACAGCATAGACTTTTCTCAAGGTTCTAGGCCTCACGTAGGTAGCAGCGCTAGTTTTATTTATGTATCTGTTTATTTATGTATGTATGTATGCATATAATATTTGTTAACCAGGTATATGGACTGGTCTCTAGAATCTTTTTAATCATGACGTGGGACAAAACAGTAGCAACAATTTATAGAGTATTTTTATTTTATTTTATTGTATTTTTTATTTGTTAATCGGGGAATATCACTGATTCACATGGACCATTTTCAGGTTCAGTCTATGGTACAGAGTTTGACTCCCTCATTTGCCTGTTATGTGACCTTGAGCATGTGAGCGCGTGCACACACACACACACACACACACACACACACACACACACACACACACACACACACACACACACACACACACTTGCCATGTAAAACGTGAGTAATTAGTTGGGAGGGATGCAGCCCAGTAGTCCAATAATATTAAGCACCCATGCAGGGCTTCGACAGTTTGTTTGCCACAGCACTTGCCCTTCCTTTTGGGTTTAGGCTCTTTTCCTCACCCTTGCAATGTCTGAAAAGTTATTCCACAGGTAAGCCTGAAGTCGATTAATACCACATGACAATAGGTATGTGGAGAACCTTTACTATTTATGCAAGGAAAACATATCACAAAACTCAGAATTGTGCAAAGATTTTAATAGGTCTACTGTTGGTGTCACAGGGATCACCTGAATAGTTATCTATTAGAACAGTCACTGATAGCTCATGCTAAATCAGGTGGGTCTTTTGTCTCTTCATCTTGTTCTTCCCATAAGTCTAAAGTTTCAAAAACTCCAGTACAGGGATCTTTTTCCTAAAATTAAGAGGATAGTTAAATCTACCTCTGTTTCTTGCTGCCAGGTTTCTCCTTTCTTTTCCTTCATGATGACAACTGTTACAAACATTTCTGCAAAGATTACCAACAGTGTGTCAGTAACAGCAGAATTGCCTGATGTTTTTGTAGATGAATTTTCAAGTGCTAAGGAAGCCTCTTTGCTTCCTTAGTCAGGAATCAGCAGACTAGCTACATGGGAGGTTGCTCTCCGTCTTCTGTTATGCCAGTTATTGATCGTATAAGGCTGGAAGAGGCTATTTTTGAGCTTCTTAGAAGGAGTTCTGCTGACTCTTTTCCCATATTGGCTGTTCTGTGGTGCAGGGAGTCATTTGAGATGTCTTTATCTGCTCAGACCACCTCATCAGTGCTTACGATGGTGTCATTGGTGTCAAATTATTTTTGCCAGTATCAACAGAAAGGCTGCTGACACCAGCACCACCTGCATTGACCTTGGTGTAGGTATTTTCTATGCTTCTCTATTTCTCTATATAATTTCTGTCCAGTCCTGCTATGCCCCTGGTCCATATGGTATTCAAACTGCTTTGTAAATGTTAGTGCTTGTGACTCCAACATTATCAGCATTGATGCTGACCACTGGATTCCCAGCATTGATGGTGGCATTTCCAGCATTAGTCCTGATGCCTGCTTATTCTACATCAGGGCTGACTGTGATGTTTCCAACACTGATTCCACAGTTGTCAGTGTTGGCACTAATATAGGGTTTTCCAGATACCATGTTATGATGTTCTTAAATGCTGTTTGGATGTTGCCTTTGGTGCCCTCTGAGTTACTGGTACCCATTCAAGCAGCAGATTTGGCTGTCCCAGACTGTGGAACTTTCAGGCCTGTCCAACACCTGCAGCTGGGCAAAGTCCACAAACCTTCTGGGTCCCTTTCCCTAACAGGGCCTGTAAATCTCTTAGGAAGACCACGCTCCAGATGAATCATTGTTAAAAAAATGTGTATGAGAAGGTGGAGTGAATTCCCCAACCTCTCCAGACAATTCCAAATTCATGGAATATCTGAAACTCATGAGGTGTACTTAGAGTACAGGTTTGGTAGCCACTGTTCACATGAAGGTTATCCTTATTTTCTGTCTCATCAAGGAATGGGCTATCTCAGAACACAACCCCCAAGCCTGGTACCATGATTTCTGTAGTAACTTTCAAATGGTTTCCTCATCGGAGAGTGCAAATGTCCCTTCATCAAATAAAGAAAACAGAGCCATGACTAGGGTTTGGAAATATGTTTATACATCCACCACTTTGTTGTTGTGGATATTTAACCACGCTATCTATCTGGTGTAATTTCTGAAGGGTCTATATTAAATGAATGAATGCTTAAAATGTCAAATACGACATGCTCGACAGCTTTTAAATGAAAGTTCATCTAAGAGAAACCCCATAATTTCGAAACAAAGAGTTTTGAAAACGTATAGTTGGACAGCCATCAGGAAGCCAACAGCTGACGGCTAAAATGTACTGTACACCATTAAAACCTACTTCCCCCCAAAAAACTAAAACAAATCAACAAACAAAATAAACTGGGGGCTTCGTCCCCACACCCGCCAATGTGTGGGGCTATGCCCCCCACACCCCCCCCTACTTAAATATACCAACTCTGAAATCACACCACAGTGGAGGACTGTCATAACATTACACAGGGTGAACGACGAGACCCCACCACAGTGGAGGACTGTAAGAACGGCTAGACAAGGTGAACATTCTAACTGATGTCAGCTGTTGGCTTCCTGACGGCTAGCCAAATATAACTTTGAAAAACTCCTTGTTTCGACATTCTTAGGTTTTGCTTCGATGAACGTTCACTTAAAAGCTGTCGAGCATGTTGTACTCAACATTTTAAGCATTCGTTCATCTAATAGGGAACCATATTGAAGGAGATACTGGATGGAATCTTCTTCTGTGCCTCATGTATAATAAGGTAATAGGTTCATGGGTATGTACTAGGCTAACAACCACAAGGGCCTTTTTTAGAGTAGTCATGCATCCCAAATCTCTGTCAAGTTCTGGTACCCTTGATATGTTTAAGCAGGGGCTTTGGAGGTAAAACATTTACAAGCAGGGGCCTGGGAGATGAAACATTTACAGGCTGCTTGTGTCCATTAGACATATAAGTGCCAAACCAAGGATGAATTTCCTATTCTCCATCCAACTGTCCAAGTCACACTTGAATTGGGTTTTGGAGGAACTCTGCTTTACATGGATGGGGAGCCTGTTCCAGAGAAGGGCTGTCTCTCCAGCAGGTCTTATTTATATCACAGGCAAGGTTTAAGTTTTTAGAACAAGTAATTCTGGTGCTGTTTGTTTTGCAGATATGCAGGAGGTCCATCAGAGTGGGGTCTGACAATGACTTGTATGCCAGGCATAGATCTTCCCTCAACAGTCTGTAGGAGACAGAATACAGGGATAGAGCCTTGAGGTGGTCTGCATAGCACATGCTACTTATGCCCTGTATTATTTTGGTGAGGAACCTCTGTGGACATGCCAATTGTTGGATTTGCCTTGTTAGGTACATACCAAATGGGGCATTTTACTCAATGATAGGTCTGATGAATGCTGAATAGACTGGAACAATGACATCTTTGGACCGAGCTGCTGTTGCTGTGGGATCTATCATTGCCATCATATGGCACTCATTCATCAAACTTATGGATTTTGCTGAGCATACCAAAAAAAAAAAAACCTGGACTATCCCTTTTCAGAACCCCACATTTCTGAGAAGGAGGTCCACTAGAACCTTGACAATATAGAAAATGGGCCAAAAACCTAATGGCAGTTGATACGAAATTTGACACCCTACCTTGTTCTTTTACTTGAATGCAGAGAAGCAGTGTCATATCTGGTTAAGCACACCACACATTTGTAGCCAAGCAACTGGGGCAACTTTCAGCATGGTCACTGTCCCAGAAGCAAGGGTACCCAGCATTTTCCAGGAAGTTGTAATCCACCTATGGGTGGGTAGTACCACTACTGAAACCTTGTCTAACTCACCAGCTTTGGATGCAGTGGTGGAGTTGTCTGCCACTTCAGCCATTTGATTGGAGCATCACTAAGGCCAGAAGGACAAGGACACTAGTATCCAGAGTGTATATAATTCCCTTTCTAATTCCAAATATTTTTCTTCATTACATTTGCCAGACAACCTACCCCATCAAAAACACATGGCAAGGACAGAGTTTGACAGTCTCTTACAAAAGAGAGACATACAAAAAGTCCCACCAGGTTAAAATATCATTCCAGGTGCTTTTTGGTTCCAAAGAAAAGAAAAGAGACAAGGTCAATACTTAGTCTCAATGGCTTAAATTCTTTCATTAAAAAAAAAGTTTTGTATAGTTACGGTGCAGTCAATCTGTCTGGCTAATCTCAGATTGAATTTGCTCTTTGGACCACCAGGATGCCTACTTTCATGTAAAGATCACCAAAAAGTTCATTAGATACTTGCACTTCTGAATAGGAACAACATATTAATAATTTTGAGAATCTTTTTCCCTGGGATATTCACCAAATGCATGTCCATAGTAACTAGTCATGTTAGGCTGTAGGGAACCAAGATATTTCTTTACTTGGCAGGCTTACACCTTGCTCCTCCATCTGCAGAAGCACTAATATATCACATATAGTTTCTACTCCAACTATTCAGTTTCCTGTAGATTATGATGAATTTTATAAAGTCCCAGCTCCAACCAGCCAAGCACATTAGCAAGCAGTCTCCACCAAGCATGTTATTTTTTCCCCATGATAGGTTATTTGCTGTTCAGCCTGCAGTATCCCAGATGAATTGCACTCAGTTCAGTTTCAGCAGACTTTTTACATCAAGGCCCTGAATCTCATGACTGCAGCCATTGTAATGGTGCCTAATGCCAGACAATACCTGAGAGTTATGCCATTTGACCACAGTGATTTCAGAGTCTGGATCCCATCTCTCATCAGATCAAGATTTCCTGGGCATACAAGTCTCATCTACAGTGCTGGTTAAACATATAACACTTAGCTGTAAGAAACCCCTTCCAACTACAACTACAGATTCTTCAGGTGTTGGTCAGCATGGATGAGTCTGCTCTAGAATGAGGGGGCACTAGAACAGGACAGGCATTTAGTGTTTAGCTCTCATGTGTTGCATCTTCATATCAGTGTACTTTATCCTTACAGCCTTTCAGGAATGATAGCTACATATTCTGACAACATCAAGGCAATGATATGGTATGGAACGTCACAAAGTGGTGCACTCAATCTTTCCTGCTGTGTCAGGAGGCCGTAAGAGTCTGCTTATGGGTCATTTAGTCCATTTACCTTTGCATCTCATGTGATATTACAGGGGAGTCCAGTTATCTCACAGACAGTCTGAGCTGCTGTCTTCTCATGCCCCAGAATATGGTCTCTTTGGAAAAATGAGGCCAGATACAGTGAGTCCCAACACTTAGAAAATTAAATTGTGATTTTAAGAAAAAAAATGAATTGCTAGTCTCACTGTTAGACTTTTAAATTGCTTGCATAAGGAGCTTCACTCCTCAAACCAAGCAGAAACTTTGCAGTGTGGAGGGTGTCAAGTTCACTCCTTGAAATATGTTATGCACCTAGTTCACTAATAAAAATAGGACTGGTATAGCCATGGGGGCAGCTATGGCCCCTAGCCTAGCCAACATAGCCCTAAGCAAGTGGGAGGAGGATTATGTTTTAACAACAGAGAATGCATGCAACATATCACAGTGCATCTGCGCTTTATTGATGACATCTTTATTGTGTGGAAAGGAGGCAATGCTAAATTAGAAAATTTTATCAATTTCCTGAATCAAACCACCAGCTTCCTGCATTTCACCTCTTCCCACAGCCTCATCTCAGCAGTTGTCTTAGATATGCAGATTACCAAAGACTTGTACCAAGGTAACATGGACACAGATATTTACAGAAAACCTACCAGAGCAAACCTCCTGCTACATAATAAGAGTCTCCATCACACCAGGACAAAATATACTGTTGTTAAGTCCCAGGGTTACAGGTTGGACAGGATCGCCACAAAAATGAAACCCTTCTTTAAGAACCTAAATGATCTTGAAAATGATTTTTTTTGGTGAGGGGATATGAAAGCAATATGTTAAGAAGCATTCTGGAACCTATAAATGAACTTAAAATTACAAATTCACCAGCACTTAACAGTCCTTATAGGATGGTTTAAAGAAATCTATGGACAACAAATCTAAGACAGTTGTATCTTGACTTTTACTGTTGACTATCATAGCATTATTAATATTATTAGAGAGAACTGGACCATAATTACTGGAAGCTCGTATCCAAAACCAATGCAGGAGGTGACTGTAACTCAATACAGATGGTTTACGGGGCAAGCTACAATGGCTGTGAAGCATTTTATGTGGGAAAACTCTCAACAGACTTAAAATAAGGATTTCTGGCCATCTTTCCAAAATTAGAGCTAAGTAGAAGAATAATGCATTGGCTCAGCACCTGCAGCTTCACAAAGGACATACTGGCTATAAATTTCAAATTATTCATTGTGTGGACCTTTTGAAACTGGAAGGAGACATCTCTAATCTTTTAGAAAAACATGAACTACTATGGCAGCTGAAACTCAACTCTTTTAGAAAACTGGGGATTAATTATTATTGCTCCGTAAAAAGCATACTAAAAGCATACTAAAACTCAGAAGACTGTCCCATTGTTTAAAATACTATTAAAAGTCTGATATGTTACTGTTTAATGCTGACATTACACACTAATGTTATACATGCTAATATTGTTATAAACAAATATCAAACATTGTAAATATTTTACAATGAAAATGATTGACATTGGGTGCTATTTTCTGATACTTTTACTCATTTAAACCAATGGCTTTCTTAGTTAGATGCCACACTTGAACAGATCCCCAGTGCCTTAGTGCATTATTTTAACATTTTTCACGGTATTTGCACCTTAGCAATTATAGCTATGGTTTTCAGCTTACTTAGGTGTTCACTTGTAGATTTATACACATGTTCATTAATATTAAAATATGTTTTGTTACACACAAACCTGATGAAGTATTTATTTGGTATGAAAGGCATCTTTGTTAAAAGTGTTTCAATTTATAAGTTACTAATATTTACTCTGATAGATGTCTAGTGGTAGATCTTTTTGTTAGTTAATTAGTCATTTGTTTGTAAGTTGGTTTCTTTATTAATAAAGGGCAGGATTCACGATGGCTTGCACGGTCTAAGAGTAGTGTAAGACTCCATGCAGCCATCGCGATCCAGGAACAGCCTGTATGTGCATGTAAGAGAGTACCTAAAACGGCTCTTACACAGACAGGACGTGGATATGCTAATTACCTCACTTTCAGCTGAAAGGCATGCAAATGAGGTAATTTCGCGATCCAG
Organism: Protopterus annectens; assembly: GCF_019279795.1. Taxonomy (NCBI): domain Eukaryota; kingdom Metazoa; phylum Chordata; order Ceratodontiformes; family Protopteridae; genus Protopterus; species Protopterus annectens. The sequence continues at coordinate 671,077,994 of NC_056727.1, read as the reverse complement.
GAAGCAGAAACCTGCCCATGTAAGAGCCGAGTTATCTGCAGAAATGTACTCAGTTGATAACTGAGTACCATTCTGCAAATAACACAATGGAGCCTTATCAGCTCCAAATAAAGGTTGCAAATGTCCCAGGCAGCATGCGAATGGCCAGATATGTGGCCACTGGCAACGTACACCGATGCAAACATAAAATATTTTTTTTTTTTGGCGATCGCCGATGTTTAAACGTAGCAAATGGGCTGCACTATAAAAAAACAGAAAAATAAAAAAATTAAACCCACAAACGTGGGTTTATGCAACGCATGAATTTACAATGGAAGGGAATAGCAGGCTAAAATAACATGGCCATCGAGTAGGGGTTGCTAAGGGGGGAAGCTGAGTGTAAGCATTAGTAGGCAATCCTATGTAAATGAGTGGTAGGATAGTGAATTGTACTGTTACATTGGAAATGAGCACATTCCGTGCAGTGTAGGAGTAGAATAAGGGGGAGTAACAAAGTAGGAGATAGGTGACATCACAGGGGGAATGTATGAAAGGAATGCAGCTCATTGGAGCACAGTGGCATGTGAAAGCTGTCAGTCACACATCATGGAAAGAGGGATGGCATGCACCTATCAGTCCTGGCCTTTTGGATACTGGCAAAGGCTGTTGTCACCCCCACCGTTGCTTGAATAGGTAAGGCTCAAAACACAAACCCACCTCCATAGGTATCACAAGGGATAAGAACCTAGACATGATGCTACCCAATGCCAGAGGTCTAAACTGCAAGATGCATGCAGTCTAAACTCCCCTCAGCATGGAGAATGTTGATATCTGTTCTGTAACAGAAAACTGGGTCAAGGCTCACAAGAGCACCCTAACACTACCAGGTTACACCTCATACCGCGCTTTACAGCCCCAAAACATGGAACAAACTACAAAAGGAGGGTGACTAGCAATAATTGTCAAGGATAACCACACCCCCATGTTGGTACCACAACAAGAAGCAGCATGGACTATCCATGGTCAAGTAACAGTGGCTAAAGCTGCCTCCCAGTTTGTAGCCTGCTATAGACTACCCTCCTAATGCCAGGAACTGCACTTGGCCTACGTTGGAACACATGAAAATATCAAGCTCTCCAAACAACATTATATTGGGTGACTGAAAATACTCAAACATAGACTGGGAGCATTATTCTAGCTCCAACACCCTAGGCCAAAGGTTCCTAGAATCCATAAACCAAAATGCTCAGGAACAACGTACCACTCCCACAAGAGGGGTAAGCATACTGGATGTGATAATCAGCAACATGGGTACTCTATGGCCAGATGAGAAGTGTATCCCTCACTGGTAAGATCAGACCATAGAGTAATCACACTGGATATTCACATCCTGACCACAGTCCCTGGCCAGAAAACCACAGTGAAAAACATGTAAAGGAAATGTTGCACTCCTCCAAACTGATGTGGAATCCATTAAAGGCCCTGTGCCTGTGGAAAATATGGGCCACACCTCAGAACCCTTTATAAATGCATTCTATGAACCCTTTCAGGAATGCATGGATTATGCAATCCCAAATAAAACCAAGACCCAATTCCATACACACAGGCATCTGGCATGGTGGACCCCAGCCATTACCAAACCATGCAAGAGAATGAGGAAGCTACTACATGATAGAGCAAACCCAAAAAGGGAAGTAATCTCTGATCAGTATTATGGCAATAAAATATGGCCACTCATAAAATCCACTAAGGCCAGCTACAACATGTTGAATCTGTGAATCTTGAGGCAATGTTACACCTGCCCCATGTACACACAAAACCCCCTTCTCCCCCAAGAAATACAAATATATGTGAGAGATGCAACCATTTATCCAAACTGGAGGCTGAGCTCTCTCAACTCAGTACTGTCAAAACTAGTCAGGAGGAGAAGGTAACCACACACACCACAAACCCAGTCTCACATAGACCTATCACAACTGCAAACCAAAGACATAAACACACGAAAACATTCCCGGAGGCTCTAATTAAAAATCCACCAAATCAACAGAGGCCTCCAAAGCAGACACCCAAGCAACCACTACCTCCAAACATAGCACATGCAACACATAGTACACAAAGTCGGTGTGCCAAACAGTCACAGCCCGTAAGGACAAACAGCATGCCTGATACACTTGTAATAGGTGACTCCATAGTCTGACACACTGATGTCCCACTCACCAGACTGAACAAGGAAAAGGGTACAGTAAGCTGCCTGTAGGCTGCTACAATCCGCCACATAACACAAGCACGCAGGTCACTCCAAAGCAAGTACAAATATGACTCAGTCATTGTCCATGCTGGTGTGAATGATCTGAGATGTACCTCCCTGGACTACATGAAAAGAGACATAGAGGAGCTCTCCGATTATGTAGGCCAGGCCGGTATGACTCTGACCCTGAGCAGCATCCTACCCTCACCAAGAATGATACCACAGTACAAACACAGAATGATCAGCTTTAACAACTGGCTCAATTACTGGTGTCATTCCAATGGGATCCAATGTCTGTCTGCTTGGGATGACATGCTTGACAAGCCACGCTGCTTTGCCAGGGATGGCTTGCACCTGTCACCCCTGGGCGTCTGGATATTGGCTAAGGCTCTTGCCACCTCCATAGTGCCTTTTGTAGGCAAGGCTGAAAAGACAAACCCACCTCCCTAGAAAACATAAGTGGAAAAAACATAAGGGTAATGGTGCTCAATGCCAGAAGTCTAAACCTCAAGATGCACGCTCTCGAGGCCCTCCCCAGTATGGAGAACATCGATGTCTGTGCAGTGACTGAAACCTGCATCAAGGCTCCTGAGAGCACCCCAGCACTACCAGGTTATACCTCATATCATGCTTTTCGGCCCCAAAACCTGGACCAAACCACAAAAGGAGGGGGAGTGTCCATATTCAGCAAAGATACCCACACGTCCAGGTTACTGACAATGCACGAAGCATTGGAGACCATCCATGTGCAACTAACCATAGACAAAACTGCTGTACAGTTTGTAGCATGCTACAGAAAACCCTCTCAAACCCAGGAACCCCACTCAGCCTTCCTGAAGACACTGGAGAGTATGAATGTCTCTCCAAATAACAAACAAGGTACTCACAAATTACCACATAGGTGGTAATCCATTACGTATGGAAGAAGTAATCAGGGACCTAGGGACACAAGTGGACAGTAACCTCTCATGTGACACTCACATTGCCAACGTGGCTAGGAAGACCTTCTATATTGGCCACCTTATCATGAAAGGATTCATATCTACAGCAAGAGAGGTCATTGTGCCCCTATACTCTTCTCTTATCAGGCCCATAATTGAGTACAATGCCCCATTTGGGATGTACCTTACCCGACACCTGCAGCAGTTAGAAAGACCTCAAAAGTACCTCACCAAGAGGATAAAGGGTCTCAAACATTTGTCATATGCTGCCTGGCTGAAGACACCCCAGCTGTATGCAGTCACATACTGCCTACTCAGAGGCGATGTATGCCCGATGTACAAGGACATGTCCAATACAGAATTAATGGACATGCTCCACCTCAGAAAATCCAAATCCATCAGTGCAGTGAGAGCGAGAGATGTCAACCTCAACACATAAATAAATAGGATGTGCTGGAGAGACAGATTCATAACGCAGAGGCTCCCTACACTCTGGAACAGAATCCCAGTCCATGTTAGGCAGAGCCCCTCACTGACTCTCTTCAACAGGAATCTTGCCAAGTGGATGGGAGATCGTAGATTTACACTGGGGGTCATCACTGTGTCACGTCTAGACAGAGGCACAGTAAAGTAAACCATAAATGGGCATAATATTCACATAGCAAGGGGTGGCGAAAGCCACACACACCCTGGCTAGGCTTATAAATGCCCTAGGGCAGATAGCCTAATATGAACATATGAACATATGAAGATACAAACTGTACAGGACACTAAGGATAATCACAAGGCTTTCTTAACTGATGGTAGGAACCTTGGTGGGAATTCACAGATATGCTCTGAATTGCTGAAATATTACAAACAATACACCAAACCCACACTCATTGCCAACATCCAACCTGACAGGTTCAGTGCAAACCCCCCCCCCCCCACACCAAAGTGCCAAATATCTATCCCAGCAGAGTGCTGGCCCCCCTGACATTGCAGATGCTGAGGTAACAGCCAGCATCTTCAAAGCAAAACACACAGCATCAATGGTACGAGATGGTGTCCTGGGGTGTGTCCAACATGAACTCCAAGAAGAATGGAACGCCAAATAACACTAATGCTCAATTTCAGCCTTACCACAGGATATGTACCCAAAGAGCAGTGTACAGCAACAGTGGTCCCTCTCCACAAAGGTGGTGCCTGAATGGATACTGCAAACTATCACCCCAGAATCCTGACAAGCTTGGTCTGCAAAGCTATGGAAAGGATCATCATGGACCTCAGAAATAAAGTTATTGGGGACCTACAGACACTGGACCCTACCCAGTGTGGCTTTCTTAAGGGCAGATCCTGCCCCTTAAACATGTTTGACTCATTTGAAACAGTCATCAAGGCCATTGATGAGGGGAATGTGGTCCACACAGCCTATCTGGACCTTGCAAAAGCCTTCCATACAATACCCCATGTGTTCATTATAGATAAGCTCACCAGCTTAAATATAAACCCCTATGTCAGTAGATGGGTTGCAAACCAGCCCAAGGACAGAACTGACAGGATCAGAAATGCTGCAGCCATGTCAGACTACAAACCAACTACAACTGGCATCCCACAAGGCTCGGTCCTGGGACCTCCCTTGTTTGGTATATATTTCCCATAGGTACAGGCCAACATGGAAGGACTGTGTCTGAACAAGTTTGCAGAGGACTACAAACTGGGCACCATATCTGACCCTCCAGCTGACACAAGCATCCTACAAAAGGGCCACATAGAAACAGACAACTGGTGCCAGAGCCATGTCATCAAGCTAATTGCAGAAAAGTGTATAGTCATCCCCTATGGATAAACAGTAAGTGCCCACCAATTACCACATAGGTGTTAACCCATTAAGTACTTTAGAAGTAATAAGAGACCTGGGGACACAAGTTGATAGATATCTTGCATTTGACAACCATGTGGCTGTAGTGGTTACAGAAACATGCCATATACTCACCTAATCATGAAGGTAGTCAGATCTAGATCAGGGGAGGTCATCGTGCCTCTTCAGTCATCCTTCATCAGCCTCACAATTGAGTACAATGGCCCCTGTGGGATGTACCTCAGCAGACACCTCCATCAACTGGAAAGACCCCAAAAGTACCTCACCAGGAGGATCAAAGAGCTCGAACAGATGCCATGTGTTGCCTGATTAAACAAACTGCAGCTCCACACAGTGACATAGTGCCTGCCCAGAGGCAATCTGTGCCTGATGTATAAAGCCATGTCCAAGCTGGAATCAATGAACATGCTGCACCTTGTACAATCTGAATGCCAGTGAGCTATGCACATGAGAGACCTGAACCCCAGCACTGACATACATAGGACATGCTGTAGTGATTGATCCATAACCCAGAAGCTCCCTCCACTCTTGAGTAAACTCCCAGTACAGGTTAGCCAGAGACTCCCTCATTGACTCTCCTCAAGAGGAATCTTGATGAGTGGATGGGAGATGGTAGGTTTACCCTGGGTATCACTGTTATGTCACGGGTAGACAGAGGCACAGTATATTAACCTTGAAATATGTCATGGCAAAATCCAGTTACAATGTGTGTTGAAGGACAAACACACTCTCTGACTAGCATTAGAAATGGCCTAGGGCACATAGCTAGTGTTTGTCAATGTCCACCCAAGTTATGAATACACTACCAATGTTGGACAAGCCTGGTTTAAGTAGTCCATATCTGAACAAAATGCAACATGGTCATATGTGCACAACTGGCCCTTAACCAGTCTGGTGTGCTCACTATGAATATTTAAAGCAGTGATAGGACTGAAACCCAGGATACTGTCCACCACAGTGAAAGTACTGAACCAGTACACTATACGATATTACAGTGTTTGGTCAGTATGAAAGGATGTTGACAACTGTATGCAAACTATCCCATGGAAACCCTGCAGGCACAGTATAATCACTGTTGGGTTCAGACACAAAGCAGTTGGGTAGTAAGTACACAACATGACTCCCAACACACAACTATAAATGTGAAATATTGTTAAAGTTCACACACAACCACAAATGTGGTGGACTGCAGATTTCAACATATGGAAAGCTCACACTGGGCATGCTCGCACACTTTGATAAATGAGACATATGTCAGGCAACAAGCCATGGAAAGCCAGAACTGGGCATGCTCACACACTTAGGCCATGTCTCAGTTTAGCAGTTGGCCACACATATCTGGTATTTGTATGTGTTAATCCAGGAACCTCCCACAATACAGCAATCTGCCCAGTGCACACAGTTAAATGACTACAGAGACATAAGTTAAATAGTGGATCCCTCTCATATTCAAACATCTTCCACAGATACACAAGTTGTTCATAGAAACAGGGAAAGCTACGGCAATAAAGACCTGCAAAAAGTTTATCAGCAACAAATATTGTGCATCTGAAAATTAAACATATGGGTGTAGAGGTCAGTACTAGGCTGTTTGCCCTAGGGAATACAAGTTTAGCCAGAGTGTGCTTGGTGTCTGCCTCCCCAGTACAGTAGGCTACGGTGCCTCTGTAAAGTAGGTCACAGAAGGCACCGTTTAAGGCTAGTGTACTGTGCCTCCATCAAGCAGGGACACAGTGGAGATCCCAGGGGTTGAATTTGCAATGTCACATCCATGTGGCTGGTGTTTGCTGGAAGAGGGTTGGTGAGGACTTATAACAGTAATTGGGCATCAATTACAGACTGAGGGGAGCCTTATCTGCAGTGTCTGGACAATTTCACTGTCAACACTTTGACGTGATGATTTTGAGGGATTGATGTGTCATGCCAATACTGTTCAGAGACGTCCTCCCTCTGTGGGATATTGCTCTGTAATGTATTAGCTCCCTCCTTCTGTTGTACAGCTTATATATGGCTAGTGTACACCAGACAGGTCTCCTGTTGTGGAGGAGTCTTGGGTTTATTTGGGATAGCATGATCAATGCAAACCTTCCAGATGCTCATAGAATGCAATTGTCAAGGATTATGCAGAGTGTCCTGTATAATCCCCCAGCATGGGTCCTTTGAAGTCTTCCACCCCAGTCTTCACAAGTGCAAAGTCTACTTTTGATAAATACTTTGTTTGCCTTGACTTCCTTGCCTGGGGGTGGGGATGGGATATGGATGTCCAGTGAAAGTTGGGTATGGTCAGATATTAACAATGGTGGTCTACCTCTGGTGTGGAACTTAGAGTCCCCATGTTGCAGATGGTCAGGTCCAATATGTATTCCCCCTTGTGGCTGTGGTGAGTGGTCCTGCCATAGCACATGGATTCACAAATTGTAGTGGCTGTAGGGTGATGTTGTTGAGGCCTGAGTAGTTCCCCCACACAATATACCTGTACCTGAAGTTAACCACTGTAATGGTGTATGTGAACACCTTCATATCCTACACTGTTCCCAGAGAAGCAAAGTGTGTTTCCTGGATATTGGAGGGGTGGTCTGAACTGGTTGTGTTGTGTGTTACAGGTCCTGTGGTCACGAAGCATGGTATAAAACATAACCTGGCAGTGCTGATGTGCATACCTGACCCTGAAGTAGGCGGCTGTTAATGCATATATATATGCTATCCCCCTAACTGACAGATAGTAATAGATGTACATACCTCTTTATAAATAATGATGTCAGCACCCTATAAATACTGCAGGAGAAAAACTGATACCCAGTAATTTGAATAGCGTGCTCCGCTAATGCATCTCTCTCAAGTGTCATAATATAGTTAGGTAGGGGTTTGAAATCTGCAAATGCTCAGTGTTTGGGTGAGGGGGGTTAGTGTGTGTGTAATTCTGTGTGAAAGAAATGTCCCTTTTGGCAATTAAAAGAACATACTACATGATGCACATTCCTCTTTCTAAACACTGATGATGTCAGCACCCTATAAGTATAGCAGGAGAATGGAAACCTCCCAGTAATGCAAATAGTATGCTCTGCTAATGCGGCTTTCTCAAGTGTCATAACATAGTTAGGTAGATGTTTGAATCTTGCAAATGCTCAGTGTATGTGTGTTTGGGTGAGGGGGGTTAGTGTGTGTGAAAGAAATGTCCCTTTTAGCAATTAGAAGAACACACTACATGATGCGCATTCTTCTTTCTAAACACTGATGATGTCAGTACCCTATAAGTATAGCAGGAGAAGAGAAACCTCCTAATAATGCAAATAGTGCGCTCCGCTAATGCGTCTCTCTCAAGTGTCATAACATAGTTAGATAGGGGTTTGAATCCTGCAAATGCTCAGTTTGGGTGAGGGGGGGTTAGGGTGTGTGAAAGGAATGTCCCTTTTGGCAATTAGAAGAACACACTACATGATGCACATTCCTCTTTCTAAACACTGATGATGTCAGCACCCTATAAGTATAGCAGGAGAAGGGAAACCTCCCAGTAATGCGAATAGCGCACTCCGCTAATGTGTCTTTCTCAAGTGTCATAACATAGTTAAGTAGGGATTTGAATCCTGCAAATGCTCAGTGTGTGTTTGGGTGAGGGGGGTTAGTGTGTGTGCAATTCTGTGTGAAAAAATGTCCCTTTTGACAACTAGAAGAACACACTACATGATGCACATTCCTCTTTCTAAACACTGATGATGTCAGCACCCTATAAGTATAGCAGGAGAAGAGAAACCTCCCAGTAATGCGAATAGTGCGCTCTGCTGATGCGTCTCTCTCAAGTGTCATAACATAGTTAGGGAGGGGTTTGAATCTTGTAAATGCTCAGTGTGTGTGTGTTTGGATGAGAGGGGTTAGTGTGTGTGAAAGAAATGTCCCTTTTGGCAACTTGAAGAACACACTACATGATGCACATTCCTCTTTCTAAACACTGATGATGTCAGCACCCTATAAGTATAGCAGGAGAAGGGAAACCTCCCAGTAATGCAAATAGTGCACTCTGCTAATGTATTTATTTTAAGTGTCATAACATAGTTAGGTAGGGGTTTGAATCCTACAAATGTCATGTGTGTTTTTGTCACACAGTTTGTCCATGTGTGTGGGGTGTTGCTCTTAATATTGTATGACATACATTATATCAGTAATGTCAATGCACACATGAGGTATGTGTGTGCCACATAGACATATGTACCTGTGACCTTAAATAGTTCCCATGTCTGAAGCCTGCCTCATGTGAATACATGGAATTTGCATTACACAACTTTATGACTGTGGTTTTCTGTGCAGGGGCTGCATTTGGTATGTGAATATACAGTGAGAGTAGTCTATGGTGTCATCTTACCAGCGAGGGATACACTTCTGGTCTGGAGCATATAGTCCACATGTTGGTGATGATCAGGTGCAGCATGGTTTCCCCTCTTGTGGGAGTGGTAACAAGTTGTTCCATAGCAATTGAGTGTATGAATTCTAGGAACCTTACACCTAGGGTGTTGGAGCTACAGTAATGCTCCCAGTCTATGTGTGGGTAAATAAAGCTGCCCAATATATTGTTGTTTGGAGACACCTGCAGATATTCATGTATTCTTAAGTAGGCCAAGTGGGTTACCTGGGTTTAGGAGGGTGGTCCGTAGCAGGCTATGAACTGGAAGTCAGTTTAACCCACTGTTAGTTGCATGTGGATAGTCTGTGATGCGTCACACTGTGGCAACAACCTGGGGGTGTGGGTATAGGTACATAGGTTCATAGGTTCATAGGTTCATACTAGGCTATCTGCCCTAGGGCATTTATAAGCCAAGCCAGAGTGTGTTTGGTTTTCGCCACCCATTTTAGATTAATGTTGCTATGCCCTTTTCTGAGGTTAGTGTACTGTGCCTCTATCTAACATTGACACAGAAGTGATACCCGGGGTACACCTACGATCCCCCATCCACTCATCATGATTCCTCTTGAAGAGAGTCAATGAGCGACTCTGCCTAACCTGGACTGGGATTTTATTCCAGAGTGAAGGGAGCCTCTGGGTTATGAATCTGTCCCTCCAGCATGTCCTATTGATGTCAGTGCTGAGGTTCAAGTCTCTCGAGCGCAAAGCTCGATGGGAGTTTGATTTTCTGAGGTGCAGCATGTCCATTACTTCTGGGTTGGACATGGCATTATACGTCTGGCACATATCGCCTCTGAGCAGGCGGTATGCCACTGAGTATGGAGTTATATTAACCGGGCAGCATATGGCATCTGTTTGAGCCCTTTGATCCTCTTGGTGAGGTACTTTTGTGGTCTTTCCAGTTGCTGCAGGTGTCTGGTAAGGTAAATCCCAAAAGGGGCATTGTACTCAATTATGGGCCTGATGAGGGATGAGTAAAGAGGCACGATGACCTCCCCTGATCTAGATGTGAATCCTGTCATGATTAGGTGGGCTATATAAAATGTTTTTCTAACCACTTTGGCCACGTGGTCGTCAAATGAGAGATTGCTATCAACTTCGGTCCCCATGTCCCTAATTACTTCTTCCATACATAATGGATTATCACCTATGTGGTCATTTGTGGCCACTTTGGTTTTGCCAAAGGGGATGACTATACACTTTGTGGCATTTAGCTTGAGGCCATGGCTCTGGCACCAGTTGTCTGTTTCTATGAGGCCCTTTTGGAGGATGGTTGTGTCAGCTGGATAGTCAATTATAGTGCCCAGTTTGCAGTCATCCGCGAACTTGGTCAGCCACAGTCCTTCCTTGTTGGCCTGTACCTCCGAGACATTATATACCGAACAGGAGAGGTCCCAGGACTGAGCATTGTGGGACACCACTTGTAACTGGTTTGGAGTCTGACATGGCTCCAGCAATTCTAACCATGTGGGTTCTATCCTTGAGCCAGTTTGCAACCTATCTAGTGACATAGGGGTGTATATTTAAGCTGGTGAGCTTATCTATAATGCCCAAGTGGGGTATTGTATCGAAGGCTTTTGCGAGGTCCAGGTAGGCTGTGTGGACCACCTTCCCCTTTTCAATGGCCTTGGTGACTGTTTCAAAGAAATCAACCAGGTGTAAGAGGCAGGATCTGCCCTTAAAGTCACATTGGGTAGGATCCAGTGTCTGTAGGTCCCCAATATCTTTATGTATGAGGTCCATGATGATCCTTTCCATAGCTTTGCAGACCAAGCTAGTCAGGGTTATGGGGCGATAGTTTCCAGGATCCGTTGAGGCACCACCTTTGTGGAGAAGGACCACTGTTGCTGTACGCCACTCTTTGGGTACATAACCTGTGGTAAGACTGAGATTGAACAGTAGTTTTATGTTTGGGTTTAGCTCATCTTGGAGTTCATGTAGGATGCAGCCCGGGACACCGTCTGGTCCCATTGATGCTGTGTATTTGCTTTGGAGAGGGCGGCTCTTACCTGAGCATCTGAGATGTCAGATGGACAGCACTCTGCTGGGATAGATATTTGCCCTTCTGGTGGGGAGGGGGGGAGAAGTTTGCGCTGAACCTGTCAGCTAGGATGTTGGCAATGTCTGTGGGTTCGGTGTAGTTTTTTGTCATTTTGGACTAATTCTGAGCATATCTGGGAATTCCCACCCAGGTTCCTAACATAACTAAAGAAAGCCTTGTGATTATCCTTAGTGTCCTGTGCATTTCATCTCTCGAAGCTGGCCTTAGATGAATTTATTAGTGCCCGTAGTATTTTGCTAACACTGAACAGAGATGCCTCCCCTTTTTGGGATTTTCCTCTATCATGTAGTAGCTTCCTCCTTCTATTGTATAGTTTGTTTATGGCTGTGGTCCACCAGACAGGACATCTGCCTTTGTAGGATTGGGTCTTGTTTTTATTTGGGATTGCATGATCCATGCATTCCTGAAGGTGTTCATAGAATGCGTTTATAAAGGATTCTGTGGTCTGGGCCGTATTTTCCACAGGCCCGGGGGCTTTGAAGGATTCCACCTCGGTTTTGAGGGGTGTGGAATTTGCTGTAGAGAAGTTTTACACTGTGGTTTTGTGGGCAGGGGGTGGGGTTGGGATGTGAATATCCAGTGAGATTAGTTTATGGTCTGATCTTACCACTGAGGGGTACACTTCTGGTCTGGAGCATAGAGTCCCCATGTTGGTGATGAACAGGTCCTGTATGTTTCCCCCTCTTGTGGGAGTGGTAACAAGTTGTTCCATAGCATTTAAGTGTATAAATGCTAGGAACCTTTGAGCTAGGGTGTTGGAGCTAGAGTAATGCTCCCAGTCTATGTTTGGATAGTTGCAGTCCACCAGTATAATGGTGTTTGGAGAGACCTTCATATTTCCAGTGTTCTCAGGAAAGCCAAGTGGGGTTCCTGGGTTTGGGAGGGTGGTGTGTGCCAGGCTATGAACTGGAAGGCAGTTTTACCCACTGTTAGTTGCACATGGATAGTCTCTGATGCTTCGTGTTGTGCCATCAACCTGGAGGTGTGTGTGTATCTTTGATGAATATTGATACTCCCCCTACTGTTCTGGTTTGGTGCAAGTTTTGGGGCCGACAAGCATGGTATGAGGTATAACCTGGCAGTGCTTGGGTGCTCTTGGGAGCCTTGAACCAGGATTCTGTTACTGCACAGATATTGATGTTCTCCATGCTAAGGACAGTTTCCAGTGCATGCATCTTGAGGTTTACACTGCTGGCGTTGAGTAGCATTACTATTAGTTTCCTATCCCTTGTGATACCTATGGAGGTGGTTTTGTCTTTTGAGCCTTGCCTAAAAAAGGCACTATGGGGGTAGCAAGAGCCTTTGCCAATATCCGAAAGCCCTGGGGTGACAGGTGCAAGCCATCCCTAGCAAAGCATTGTGGCTTGTCGAGCATGTCATCCCAGGCTGACAGGCATTGGATCCCCTTTGAATGACACCAAAACTTAAGCCAATTGTTGAAATTGATCATCTTGTCTTCATATTGTGGCATCATTCTTGGTGAGGGTAAGATGCTACTCAAGGTCAAGGTCATACCAGCCTGGGACACATGCTCAGAGAGCTCCTCTATGTCTCTTATCATGTAGTCCAGGGAGGTACATCTCAGGTCATTCACACTGGCATGGACAATGACTGAGTCATATTTGTACATGCCTTGGAGTGACCTATGTGCTTGTGTTATGTGGCAGATCATAGAGCCCGACAGGCATCTCACCATGACCTTTTCCTTGTTCAGCCTGGTGAGCGGGACGTCAGTGTGCCTGACAATAGAGGCATCTATTGCAAGTGTATCAGGTGTGTTGTTTAGCCTTAAGGGCTGTGACTGTTTGGCACACTGGCTTTGTGAGCTATGTGCTGCACGTGTTCTGCTCTGGGGTAGCGGTTGCTTGAGTGTCTGCTTTGGAGGTGTGTGCTGCTTAGGCAGATTTTTATTTAGAGACTCCGAGTATGTTTTCTTGTGTTTATGTGTTTGGATTGCTGTCATGGTAGGTCTATGTGAGACTAGAATTGTAGTGACTGTGGTTTCCTTCTCCTCCTGACAGATTTCGCCAGTACTGAGTTGAGAGAGCTTAGCCTCCAGTTTGGCTATATGGTTGCATCTCTCACATGTGTTGGAATTTGTTGGGAGGAGGAGAGGGTTGTCTGTGTACATGAAGCAGTTGTAACATTGCCTCAAGATTCCCAGATTCACCAGCTGGACCGGAGAGGAGATTGACAACTGACCTTTGGACATGCTAGAATAGTATTGGGAATTCCTTTATAATTGACAACAAAGTGGGCCAATGGGGAACAAGGTACTCAAGGTGAGTTTGTGAGGGTGTAGTGCTTTTAATTTGTTAGTGCTGGCATATATAAATGCTTTAGTGAGCAAGTGCCAGGTAACTCAAATGCAATGTGTTACAGGTAACTTAAATGCAAAAATGACGAACAGTAACTTTCTTTCAAGTGAAACAAGGAAATAAGTACAGTAAGCAATGCAGATGTCACTAGGGATCCACAGAGGTGCTGTAAAGCTGTGTTTCAGGTGGAATTAGTGTTTCAGGGAAATAACAAGCAAACAAGCATACAAACAAAGCTACATTCAGCAGGCCTGGATCTAGTCTATGCTACAGCAAACAAGTTGTACCAATTTCAGTAAGAAACAGTTCAAATATGCAGGCACTATAAGCCTTCAGCCAGAAATTCCCAGCTCAGACGGGCAGAGTCCAGCCTCTCTTCCCACAAGAGTGCAGACCATGAACCTTCGTAATGTAAAATAACTGGCCTGAAGCCCAAGTGCTTAAATCAGAACTAATACACATTTAGAATAACAGACACTGAGCCCTCAATCAGCAGTTCCCAACTTAGTAGGATGTAAGCTACCTGTCCTGCCACCACAGTATCCTTGACATTTAATGAGACTCACCCTCCTGTCATAGTTAGTTCCGTGTTTTGGGGCTGTCAAGCATGGTATGAGGTGTAATCTGGTAGTACTAGGGTGCTCTTGGGAGTCTTGAACCTGTTGTCTATTACTGCACAGATATCAACATTCTCCATGCAGAGTAGAGGTTGTACTGCATGCATCTTGTGGTTTACATGTCCATCATTGAGTATCATTACTTCCATTTTCTTATCCCCTGTGCTACCTATGTAGGTGGCCTTCTATTTTCAGCCTTACCACCAGAATGCAAAGATGTGCAGACATTACACTATGGTAATTAATAGAGGTGTACCAAACAATACAATGACAATCATACTGTTAATGCATCAGGCATGCTGGGATATACCCACAATGATATCATTACACTGTACTGTTGACAACATGATAATATTACTACACTTCTATGTAGTCACCCTGTGCATCAGCACCATGTTAACCTGTTCCTGCATCAAGTGTTACAGATTGCAGGAGGTGGCACAGTTTCATCATATACACAGGGTGTGTACTTGGTATGCCTGAGTCTGCCACTGATACAACCAATCGACATGTATGTGTGTGTGGTTAGTGAGGGACAACAGTACAAGATGGGGCAATGTTGATGCGGTGTGTGCATGTATGTGTTAGCCCTAGGTGTTAGCATTATGCATGTGTGTATGCATGCACACAGTTCCACCTTGTGGCTGCCATATACGGGTGTTTGTGGACAGCCATAGACTGTACCTGCCAGGTCATACAGATCACTGTCTCTGGCCACGGACACGGTACCTGTGCCTGACAGGGGTGCTACGGACAGTATCAGGTACTAAGCTGGACTGGGTACTGTCATCAGAAGCAGTTGGTTGATGACTGGAGACATGTCCCTGCTGGGACTGTCCAGAGCCATGTGCATGTGGTCTCCTAGGGCAGTCTGATGACAGCACAGACCCAGCATTGCTGGGGTTGGTACTGGCACTATGGGAGCGGCCACAGGTTTGTTGTCGTCCGCGACGACTGCCAGCTGCTGATGTTGTTGGCATACATCCATGTCGATGCCTCAACCGTTCTGCATTGCCCTGGCTTATGGACATGTAGTTGTGGAACAGATCTAATGTGTCCCCCCAACGTCTGTCAATGACCTCGGTGAAATTACAGATGGCAGCCGCAACGTCATGCATAGTGTCATTCATAGCAGTGCTCTCAGCTCCCTCAGACCCTGTCTGGTGTACCGTTCCATACATGACTGTGCCTGCATTACAGCCTGGAACATAGCTGAGGTTGAAAGACCTCTGTGGGCACGTCTGACAGGGGCAGTATGACCATGGATGCTCCCACAAGAACCCCTGGACATCTGCCTGTGCGGTACCATGTCAGGACTCTGGCCATGGCTGCTGTGAGGGGATGCATGTGCCACTGATACCACATTACCCTGGTCAATGCCCACTGTATGCTGGCAATCACCTAGGGACATTGGTGACCATGGATGTATTGGCAGGATGACTGTGCGCATTGATGGGGTTGACAGCTGTGTACTGTCGATTGGCTGACCAACAATGGACCCTGGCACACCTCCCTGTGCCATTACACAGGTATCATCATTATCACTATCCCCAGCAGTGGATTCAGGTTCCCTGCTGCACACCACCAGAGCAACACCAGAACCTGTGAGAGGAAGACAGGAAACACAGTTTACAATGTGCACACAATGTTACCACAGATGCACACGGGCACATGCACACATGCACACATGCACACATGGGCACATGCACACATGCACACATGCACACTCCTCAGTACATGAGATACAAACACACAGACACAAACACACCTGCAATCAAACACATAGCAATACTGTTTGAGGGTATTATTACTATTAGTATCATTAGCATTAAAGGTATTGTTATTACACACTCACCAGCATGGATTGACTGCCTTGCTGTTACACCAGAGGGGCCTGCACAAATAAGACATTTATTGTCAGTGGGCACAACTGTGCCATTAATACTGTGAGTATGATACAGTTCAGTAGTAGAACAGTTGGCTTTCACAGGTCTACTGCTGATATTGAGAATATCACTCTTGCACAATAATTACCAGGATAACAGCTACAAACACAGTACACACCTCACACATGCATAAACTACCAGTGTAGAGAACAGTCAACTATAGATATGGCATGTTACCTGCACGGTCCAAGTCCACATGCTGGGTGGCTCCAGCCTCCATCATTACACATGTCTGCGGATGTTGTTGTTGTTGGGCTGGAGCCACAACACTTAGGAGGAGCCCCTCCAGTCTGATGAGGGGGGGTGTATAGCCGGCCCACCACCTGTGGCAAGCTGTTGCCTGTGGATATCAGACGCATGCTGATGGACATTTCTAATTAAATCACTGCAGTGATGGCGTACCTGCTCATATGTCCGGTTATGCATGCCTATGTAATTTACCCGACGGACAAGGTCTTGCCACAGTGCAGCCCTCTCCTGCTGGTTCTGGCTGGTGTGGGAAAAGAGTGTGGCAAAATCCTGCACCAGGCTCTGGTGTATCTCCTCTTCCTCTGCAGCAGAGTTTGTGGGGTTGCGCTGGTGCACCATTGCCCTGGAAGGAAAAGAAAAATATGTGAGCAAGTGATATGGCACACATAATACTCTACTGTAGTGATATCACTGAACTGCCATATATAGCATCTGTCTGTCTATTGGGGGATACACATGTAAATGACCACATATCAGTGCTCAGCCAACAACTGTGTGACAGTGCCTGGCACACTCCATACAACAAACTAGTATACTCCAGCAGTCGGCACACTGTTTAAGGTCCAATGCACAACCTCACACTGGGGGTTTGTATCAAGGTAATGTATGGGGAACATTGTCAACACATGCAATGCATGCAATGCACAGTAAAAATTTCACTGGTAATGCACCCTAGTCTTTGTTGCCATAACCCTACCTACACCGCAGTCACATACAGGGAACCACAGCACAACATATGGCAATGTAGTATGTTTGTATCCCAATACCTGACACATCTTTCTCTGGTCTCACACCAAGGACACACACTACCATGACAGACACAAAGTCATGCTGAGCAATCACACCATTACAGATCTTGCACACAGTCAGTGGCACACTCATTCCACCTCACATAGTTGGTATTGCAATGAGTACATGTGTGTGTGCATTGTGTCATAGGTAGGTAGTATGATATTGACCCTGTGCCTACAGCAGCATACTGTTATGCTACCCTGCCCCTTGGGACACATGTAATGTGATTGTACTTGCTCCTGTCAAACAGTTACACAGGGTGACTCATATGGCATATTACCTATCTGCATAACATTCAACAGGGGTATGTCTGACATCTACTAATGGGGAGCCTTGCTTCTTAATGCTGGGTGGTTTACTCCAGGGTATGGCTTATTTGTGGGTAAGAACCTGTACCTCCACCATGTGCTCTTTACTGCGGTGCCAAGGATGACAGACAGAGGTCATTTAGGCTGGGGATATTGTGAGGTGTTACCATGGTTGTTGGACAACTGTTATGGGTGTGACTTAACTATGTATATCCAGCAGTGGTAACCTCTGTGTAGGTAGTATGAAAGGCACTCTATCTGTGGTTTTGTCAGTCACTCTGCATAGGTAATGTGTTTGAGGGCATTATCACTGTTTGTTAGGTATGACTGTGTTCTTCTCCCTTTCTGTAGTTGTCATGGGAGGTACATACCGTGTAGGACATTGTGAGGTGTAGAGGGGTACAGTGACCTACATTTCCCTAGCTGACACACCATTTCTGCTGACACGTACCATGTACAGGTATTACCAAGACTAGTGTGCCACTGTGAATATCAAAGGGGAGGCTATTGTACACTTGTTTCCCATGTTCCCTCCTGACACATCCAGTAGTAGGCAGGCAACCACCTATGTGGTGGTTAGTGGTGTAAGTGTTTTGGAATGGTACTCCAGTATCCACACTGGTGTTCAGTCCATGCCTTTGTCACCAGGCACCTGTTGCAATACATCTGCACACATGTGCCTCTCTCAGTATGTATATATATATATATATATATATATATATATATATATATATATATATATATATGTATATATATATATATATATATATATATATAGAGAGAGAGAGAGAGAGATATTCATATACATACATATCAGTAGACATTCATATCTGTCTGTATATGTGTATGTATCTATATATATCTATATATGTATGTGTCTATTACATATATATGTATATACATATTCTATCTATCTATATATGTCTATCTATTTATACATCCCTCTCTATCTATGTATACATATATGCATATTATATATATACACATATATAAATAACCAAAGTGGAACAAAACAACAATAACTCTTAGAATAGCAAACGTAGATCCCCTGGACTCGAGCCGTGAATCAGAAGCAAACTCGCCTGTTGCTTTTTGTCACACAACTTTATTCGATAACTGCCAGCACCACAAAGTACATCTAGTAAGAATGGTTGAGCGCTTTCATCTGCATTTACCAGATTTCTTCAGAACCATTTCCCCTAACATGTCACTTCCTTTATATACACAAATTTTTGGCGCCAAAAAGTTAATTACATAATTGGTTAAAAACAAAATTGTTAATTAAAACAAAATCACTCAATTAACATTTGTTGAGAATAAAAATACAATAAAAGTCACAAAATATGTATATTAACCACTGTCATAAAATGTACTATATACTAGTACTAAAGTGCTTTTATACAGTGCATGATACATTTCATTATTGGGTCCCTTATACTATCTACCCTATGCTAAAATTTTGAATTTATAAATTCATAGTAAATATATATAAATAAGTAAAATATATATTGTGTGTTAATGTATAAAATATATATATAAAATGTACTTTCGGCTGATGAAATTTCCTTACTCTAACGCCAAAAAGGCTTGATACTTATATGGTCATTTATACCGGGGGATGTGGCATCTAAACATATCTGCCACTTACTTTCTAACCAAGCTAAATATATTTTCCAATTTCCTCCTCTGTCATTTAGCTCTACCTGGTCTATAATAGCAAATTTAAAACTATGTTCACTTCCCTTTTCTATGATGTGTCTACTTAGGCGTTCTTAGTATCTCCTTTCCTAATACTATACAGGTGCTCGTATACGAGTTTTGAATTTCCTCTCAGTCTTTCCTATATAGTATAATACGTGCATTTCTCACACTCAGCAATATACACAATGCTGTGTATTGCAATTACCCTTCTTAGGGTATACTACAGATTTCACAATATTCTTAAGTCTCATCCTACATTTTGTGTTAATATATTTACACTGACTACATGCACCACAACTCGTAGTGCCCTTCCTACTGTTTCCTGTGTAGGCCTTTTTCTTAGTCTCTATTATTCTTTTTAAATTCAAACCTGTTTTATATACTATAGAGGGTTTCATTACCTAGTATGTTTCCAATAGGTACATTACTAGTAATTATGTCCCAATGTTTCTTTAAAATTTCTGTCATAATGTTGGTATAGGGGTTAAACCTGATGATGCATACTCTATTATCTCGGTCTATTTGGACTTTTGTACTCACCATACTGCCTGTACCCAGTAGTGGTACATATTTACTACCCCATTCTTTCTTAACATAAGATGTAATGTTGATCAACATATGTTTAGGGTAACCTCTATCTAAAAATAACTTAAAAAGAGTATCTAATTCACTTTGCATAATCTCCTTAGTCGATGACATTCTGGCTATCCTTATGCATTGGCCTTTAACTACATTACGAAAGATGTGGCCAGGATGACAACTGCTATAATGTATAAAATGACCATATAAGTATCAAGCCTTTTTTGGCGTTAGAGTAAGGAAATTTCATCAGCCGAGTACATTTTATATATATATTTTATACATTAACACACAATATATATTTTTACTTATTTATATATATTTACTATGAATTTATAAATTCAAAATTTTAGCATAGGGTAGATAGTATAAGGGACCCAATAATGAAATGTATCATGCACTGTATAAAAGCACTTTAGTACTAGTATATAGTACATTTTATGACAGTGGTTAATATACATATTTTGTGACTTTTTATTGTATTTTTATTCTCAACAAATGTTAATTGAGTGATTTTGTTTTTAATTAACAATTTTGTTTTAACCAATTATGTAATTAACTTTTGGCCAAAATTTGTGTATATAAAGGAAGTGACATGTTAGGGGAAATGGTTCTGAAGAAATCTGGTAAATGCAGATGAAAGCGCTCAACCATTCTTACTAGATGTACTTTGTGGTGCTGGCAGTTATCGAATAAAGTTGTGTGACAAAAAGCAACAGGCGAGTTTGCTTCTGATTCACGGCTCGAGTCCAGGGGATCTACGTTTGCTATTCTAAGAGTTATTGTTGTTTTGTTCCACTTTGGTTACTAGTTGCAAAATGGCAGAGGTGGATTGTCTTGGGACTCCATTGAGTCGTGAAGAGTACTCTACACTACGGTCGGAAGTGACGTCATTACAAGGAGACGTGAACAGGCTCCTTGAACTTGTGCAGAAGCTCACCGAAGCTGTAACAGCTGGTGTGGAACCAGCAAAAACTATTCAAAGTATTCAAGCCAATGCGGAGACATCGCAAGTGGAAGCGGTGTTGGTGGAGGTTACCAGTGAAGCTAGTGATATCCCTAATGGACAAGGTGAAGGGACTAAAATACACGATTTGGATATAGGAGATGAAAACAGGGACATATCAATTGAAGCTGATTTTACGTTTGATTTCAGCTTATTTCACACTAACAGTGAGAATATGAGAATGGGGCACGCCCTAAAGAGCAGCGTGCTCCAGTCGGACATATTCAGCTATTGCCAAGAAGGCAAATAGCAAAAACAAAGGTACTGTAAACTTAGATAAGATATCTAGTCCTAAACCGAAGGTATTCAGAAAAGGGATTATCGGGAACGGGTGTTAAATGTATCTAAAGTACTAAATGAATTTTTAGCTGATGAAGATAATTTTGGGGAGAAATACAAGTGAATACAGGCAAAAAGTATATGAATGTGAGGAAAATGTTACTAATGATGTGAAATCCAGAATTTATTTATTGGGTAAAAACTAATACAACTTAAAAGTGTAAAAGTGGACAATGCATATCTTGAAAAATGTATTCAATTACAAGTGGTACCAAAAGGTTTGAGGTTTTCAAACTACCACTGGGTTTAAAATATTCTTCAAAAATTGAGCAATTGTTTAACAAAATGTTCGATGATTTTGGCTTTTCGTACATGAAAGCACTTTTGAAATGTAATGAAGAAAAATTAATGCCCTTCTACAGGAAGTAGAATGTTTAAATGAATCTATTATAAAAGATGTGGATTTTGTTGAATGGTATGATTTATATTCCAAACAGTTTACTAATGCAAAAAGTAAAGTGCATAATGTTTACCATAGAAAAATGAATAAAATAGAGCGAGATTTGGAAATGTATAGGACAGGAAGAGCGTACATCTGGCCTAAGTATACAGATGAAAGGGAAGGGTATTTGAAGTAGTTGAAACAAAAGGAAGAAGAAGAAAGTATAGGTTGAGCGAAGAAGAAAATTTTCAAGGGGAGATTTTACCCGGCACCAAAAGATGGCAAAGGGGATACAATCAATAGAGAATACAGATGGAATGATTGAGGAGAAGGTGGTGGAAAAAGTGTACAGAAGCATGCACCCCACCCCTGTAGACAACAGAATTAATGAGAAGGCATCTACTTTTTGTACCAGTATTAGTATACCTGAGGAAAATCCAGTAAGGCATCCGAACATACACTGCTTTGAAGGGTTCAAAGTATACAACTACACACAAGTTCAGGTCACTACGAAATTACTACATTGTTTAGCAAGGGGATGAAATTCATACCCACAGTTAAATTTGATATTTTTGATGCCATAAAAGAGGTGAAATTATTCTGTAGAAGACTTAATCTTGCTATACAGTTCAATCAAGGCCAGAATGAGGAAAAGGAAACACTAATTGTAACAAGTTAACTAAGAAAAGCATTACATTCCTGTATCTAACGCACAGATAGCTTTATACGAGAAAATGGTTTGTAAAGATTTACACATTTTACACAGGAATATAAAGAATAACAAGTTAGATTCCACAGCTAATAAGGACAATTTACTAACTGAAGAAAGGAAATGTTTAGAGAATCTCATTATGAATGATGAGATAAGAATAATGAAGCCAGATAAAGGTGGTGGGATTGTGATTTTTGAAAATAAAGAATATCTAAGGGAAATACAGAAGATCCTAAATGAATCTGGTAACTACGAACAAGTGTCGTTGAACCAAATAATTACAGGATATAGAAGGATAGATTTTGCTGTAGAGGAGTATTTATTAGATAGAAGAATAACCAATGAAGTATATGAATTTTTCAAAAATGACTTTCCATTATTATCTAAAATTATAGGAATACCTAAATTACATAAAATCTGGAACATCCACCTTTTAGACCTATTATATCTGGCTCCAAATCGAAAACATTTAAGTTAGGGGTAGCCATTGACCACTGGATGAAACATATATATACTAAAGTTAACCACATAGTAAAAGATTCATGGGATTTTTGAGCAAACTAACGGATGAAGTTTGGCAGAAGAATTTGATTTTCCTCACAGTTGATGTGAAAGATTTATTTTCCAGTATACCGCAGATATTGGTCTTGAATATTTTTGTAATAGCATGACCAAGTATTCAGGTTGTAGTTGGGACAGGATCAATCTCATCATGGATATGATGGGGCTGGTCCTAGACCACAACTACATCTTCCACTGGTCAACACTATAAACAAACTCGTGGTGTTGCAATGGGGCTTCTTGTGCCCCCATTTTGCTAATTTGGTTATGCTGGTGGGAGAACAAGTACATCTTCCCAAGTGAATATTACCAATACATCGGATTATACACTAGGTTCCTGGACGACATGTTTATTTTATGGAAAGGTCCAGAAGAGAAGATACAAGAGTTCTTAGAGTACCTTAATAACACCATGGAATTCCTCAAATTTACCTACCAGTATGACAAAGTGGGAATAGCATATCTGGACACTTGGATTAGTACTACAGGACAAGGGTTTGAGTCTAGAATATACAGAAAACCCACGTTTTCAAATGATTACATACATTATAGCAGTTGTCATCCTGGCCACATCTTTCGTAATGTAGTTAAAGGCCAATGCATAAGGATAGCCAGAATGTCATCGACTAAGGAGATTATGCAAAGTGAATTAGATACTCTTTTAAGTTATTTTTAGATAGAGGTTACCCTAAACATATGTTGATCAACATTACATCTTATGTTAAGAAAGAATGGGGTAGTAAATATGTACCACTACTGGGTACAGGCAGTATGGTGAGTACAAAAGTCCAAATAGACCGAGATAATAGAGTATGCATCATCAGGTTTAACCCCTATACCAACATTATGACAGAAATTTTAAAGAAACATTGGGACATAATTACTAGTAATGTACCTATTGGAAACATACTAGGTACGAAACCCTCTATAGTATATAAAACAGGTTTGAATTTAAAAAGAATAATAGAGACTAAGAAAAAGGCCTACACAGGAAACAGTAGGAAGGGCACTACGAGTTGTGGTGCATGTAGTCAGTGTAAATATATTAACACAAAATGTAGGATGAGACTTAAGAATATTGTGAAATCTGTAGTATACCCTAAGAAGGGTAATTGCAATACACAGCGTATTGTGTATATTGCTGAGTGTGAGAAATCACGCGTATACTATATAGGAAAGACTGAGAGGAAATTCAAAACTTCATTATATGAGCACCTGTATAGTATTAGGAAAGGAGATACTAAGAGCGCTCTAAGTAGACACATTATAGAAAAGGGAAGTGAACATAGTTTTAAATTTGCTATTATAGACCAGGTAGAGGTAAATGACAGAGGAGGAAATTGGAAAATATATTTAGCTTGGTTAGAAAGTAAGTGGCAGATATGTTTAGATGCCACATCCCCAATTATAAATGACCATATAAGTAGCAAGCCTTTTTTGGCGTTAGAGTAAGGAAATTTCATGAGGCGAGTACATTTTATATATATATTTTATACATTAACACACAATATATATTTTTACTTATTTATATATATTTACTATGAATTTATAAATTCAAAATTTTAGCATAGGGTAGATAGTATAAGGGACCCAATAATGAAATGTATCATGCACTGTATAAAAGCACTTTAGTACTAGTATATAGTACATTTTATGACAGTGGTTAATATACATATTTTGTGACTTTTATTGTATTTTTATTCTCAACAAATGTTAATTGAGTGATTTTGTTTTAATTAACAATTTTGTTTTAACCAATTATGTAATTAACTTTTGGCGTAAAAATTTGTGTATATAAAGGAAGTGACATGTTAGGGGAAATGGTTCTGAAGAAATCTGGTAAATGCAGATGAAAGCGCTCAACCATTCTTACTAGATGTACTTTGTGGTGCTGGCAGTTATCGAATAAAGTTGTGTGACAAAAAGCAACAGGCGAGTTTGCTTCTGATTCACGGCTCGAGTCCAGGGGATCCACATATATAAATATACATACATATACATATAATATATATATATATATATATATATATATATATATATATATATACCTTTTTATTTACACATACGAATACACACACTAACATACTGCTAAACATCCATTACTGTACAACCTACATTGTACATTGCACTACAACCTACATTGATATGTGCACATAGCAACCTTCAAATACATATGTATGTCCAGTCTTCACTAACAGTTGCAGTATGTCTCCTGCCCTATGCACATCTTCATATATATATATAGATACAGACTGCTAACACATATGGAGGGTTCACAGTATGTAGACTATTAGATTATTAGTTTACATTACCTTTGTTTGTCACTGCTGTTTGTGATGGCTTGCTGCTTGGTGGCCTGCTGCTGGTTAGCTTGCTGGTTTTTATTATTTTTTTTTTGGTGCCTCTCTCTGTGTCTCTTTTTCTGTTTTTCTCTTTTTCTCTTTTTCTCTCTCTCTCTCTCTCTCTCTGTCTCTCCCTCCGGATGTTGCAATGAAAGTATTGCATGTGTGGACTGGGAGTACAGGCTGCTTTTGTAGGTATATGCACATGTGCATGTGATGGCCTCTGCACCAATTGTTAGCCAGCATTTACTAATTGCATGCAGCCTGCTGTGTGGTAATTGCAGTTCTCACTGTGATTTCAGGACAGTGCTATAAAATGTTAGGTTAGGTAGGCATAGCCCTTTCAGATTTTCAAGGTGGGGACCATGCTGGTATGCTGTGGGCACTGTTCTGTGAGTGGAAAGGTTGGTATGTCTCTCATATTTCAGGCTGTGTTGTAGGCACTGAAATGCATGTTGTACTGAAACCTGACTATTGCTTCCTCCAGTTTATTCTTCTCAGTGTGTATGTTAACTGACACCTAATAATACTAATACTGCTTAAATGGGAGTATGTGCTTTCCTGCGGGACTTGTGGAGTAACTGGTAAACAGCAGTGGCTCTTGCAATTTGTTGCTATGGCTTCATTATTTGGCCTTTACATTCACTCCTTGAATGCCTGCTAGGTGTCTTTACTGGAATGTGTTGCTACGGCTTTCCTATTTTCCATTTACATTCACTCCTTGTAATGCTTGCTATATTTCTTTCAGCAGCAATTCCTTATATGTTTGTTGTGGTTTGGTGGTACTGCATGCAGTCTGGTCTGGCCAAGGTGTGGGGCTTGACACCTACAAGGGTATTTTATTTTGCTGCTGAGCAGTAGTGGGGCCTTGTACTTTGTATTAACAGTTATGGATAGCAGGCACATGCAGCGCTTGTAAACTGCTATACTGTCCTTATTTTATTAGTTGGCTACATCCTTTGATATTTGTGGGTTGTACACCTACATGTGGGTGTGCTTGTGGAAGCTATTCTACAGCTATTCACAGAGTGTGTGACAGCAGACAGAATGATATGCCTGTGAATTTGTGACACTTGCAGGCCTCAGATACTCTCAGGTGTATCTTTTATCAGCCTCAGGGAATGGTACATATCAGTGGGATACACCCGTGATATATTTCAGATATTCTGCAGTTGTGACTGTGGGGTATTTTGAGCATATGTATTACTACACCATTTCTGACATGCAAGTAGTGCATACTTTCAGTAATTGACAGTTACCATTACGTGGGATAAAACACCTTTCTGCCTACTGTTAATACATTTCACAGGGAGTCAGTGGGGCACAGTTAACATTTGTTTTCAAATCAGGGACATCCCTGTAAATCAGTCACAGTTGCGAGGTCTGGCCTCTTACCTATTCAAATATGGCAGTATTTATCCTGCTCTGATAGTGTGTGTGGTTTGCAAGGTGCTACTGTCACATTATTACCTACTAGCTACCGACTAGCATGGCTGTTTCTCTTCTCACACTAATGTTATACAAATCCATAAGAATTGCCAGTAAAGATACAAGAAAAGCTTTGTGTAATAGCCTTCCTATATTCCCTTTACATTCAGTCCTACTATTTCATGATATATTGCTTTCAGCACAAAGTTCTTGTATATCAGTCATGGCTTAGTGGTAAGTCATGCAGACTAGTGTTTCCTGGGTTCGAGACTGACAGAGCAATTTTATTTTGCTGCTGAGCAGACTACAGGCCTTGTCATTCAGAGTGACTAAGGCACTTTTAAGCAGTTGTAAGCGGGTTAGCGCTGGTTTGCGCGGAGCTCACGCATGCACACTGTCGCTTAGCTTCGCCACACATGCTTTGCTAGGCGCACACAAGCGCACACCTGCTTACAACTGCTTAAAAGTGTTTACTCTCGTGCACACCCGCGCTAATTTCTTTGAAAGAAAAGAAAATGGGGAGATAGGAAAGTGGTGAAAAAGGGGGCACAAAGAGGGTAGGACAGTAGGAAAACAAGCTCAGGATTTGCAGGAAGGATGTAGGAAAGGCCCATAGCTGCCCATTTCTTTATCAGCAACAGCTGTGCATATGTCTGTAATTTGGTGTGAAATTTGAAACCTTCCACCCCTGAGAGAGGGGTGAGGACAATAAAATATGTTGTACAGCCAATTGTAATTACCAGTTCACATGTCCAGCAGACATGTCTGCAAAATGGGCAGCTATGTATGGGGCCTAATTTTTTTGCGGGAACAGAGTGCCCTTTTTTATTTTTTTTCAGGTAAGAGTGGAATGTGAGGTACAAGAAGTAGGTATATTTAGGGAGGTAGGTAGGGGAGGTTAACAGACAAGACAAACAAGACACATACAGGGGCGGAGTATGACACATGTGGGGGGGAAACACAACTGACGGGGACGGATGTTTGGATATCGCAAGCCCATGAGCCCACAGATGGCAACAGTGGAACTGAGATCCCCACCCATGGGCAGTTGCCACTGTGCCTTCACAGCCCAGGACGGGGCTGTGCTGGGGGTTGTGTAGGACGGGCAGCAGGCACACCCATGAGTTGCGCCACCCGAGCCTCAAGCTGGTGTAGGGGTTCAAGCACAGAATGCCTGATCTTGCTACGCACCACAGACCGGACACTTTGGAGGGTGAGTGGATGGTCTCCTCCGGCCACGCTTGCAGAGGGGGGATGAGCACCATCACCTGCAGCGCTTCCACCCAAAGGTGGCACAGGGCCACCGGAGGTGGTTCCGGCCTGGGCACTAGTGCCAGGTGCAATCGCCAGCTGAGGTGGGAGAGGTGGGTCCGCTGGAACCCGCCTTCCCTGTTGTCCTATGTTTAGCAATATTTTATGACATTTTGGGTTAGTAACAAACAATACCATTCAAAATTAGTTGTAACAGCATGCATCAGTATTCCCATTAACCAAACACTTATGAATTCCAAACACTGAACAGCAAGCATAACACATGCATATTTTGAACAACAGTACACAATCCAACAGCATGCAGGGTTGATTGATGGCAACAGGCCATCAAGTTTGGATATGTGAACAGGGCACATGCAGCAACGTGCGTGCAAATATGTTTGAACCAACAGGACAAATGTCCATAGGAATTAATTGTGAATACACATACCCAGTTTGTTGTGGAATGGCATTATTTGTGAATATAGGGTAGGGTGAAGAAATATTTCATTAACAACTTCAACTACCTATACATATGCTGTACATCTCTAGTAGCTGCAGATATATATACCCTACAGGTCTTAGTACAGTTTCCTATATGTAACCTTAGGAATGTTGGTGATGGGACTGTTACTGCTACATTAATATACATTGCATTTTTATTCATACACATTCATATCTGGCTGTGTTCAGGTACAGCATCCTGCTACATTTGATTTATATGGCTCTAGACAATTGTGGATGTTCATTATTTCATACAACCATACTATCTCCATATTGCAAGGGTACAGCAACATATCCAAATTGTGGGACAGACACATTCCAGCTTCAGTACTTTATTTCAAACATTTCACTGTTTGGTTGTGGCTGTCTCATTCATTTCATTATGTACTGACTGCAGTATACTTTATTCAAGAGTTATTACAGCTTTCTTGGTCGATTCATACCTCTTTCTCACACTCTCACTTGTTTTATTTTTACAATTCAAGATGGTACTTTATTCTAGGCATTATTAACATGTCATACTTGGTTACAACAATCCTTTCCAACAGACTCACTTGTTTCATATGGAAGATTTTCAAAGGGGATGAATTTGACACATGTCTATTGTCTTTAACTTGTTTACCACTAATTTTCCGGCTGCAGCAGGTTATCTGATATTACAATACAGGTGGGAAATCTCTATTTCAGACTTGTTTAATTTTTATTTCTGGATTACAGGCTGCATCACTTATCTAATCATACAGTACTAGCAGAATTTTTCTTCTAGTTTTATTTGAACTTTATTAATATGTAAGTACACTGAACTCTTTTACAAGCTGTCTCACTTATATTGTATAACAATTACAGAAAAATAATTACTAACCTGCCTGGTGGCGCAACCGCTCCAGCCTATCACCATAGGCTCGCCGATTCGCAGAATGCACACCTGCGGCTGTAATATAAATGAAGTAATATTGGAACATACATCTCCATAATATCAGTTAGGATAATTCCTTACATACATAATTACATGGATACTTACTCAGTAGTGGGGTGTTGGGCATTTGCCGGGCCTCCTGGATCAACAGTTCAGTTGGTCCTACTTTCGTCTCTTCAGGTCCGCATGCTGGTGACAGACCTGTTCACCAGTTCTTGGTATGCCTGTGGCACTGGTGAGATCATGTGCCAACCGGTTCCACGCCTCTGCCTTGTACGGTCCCCACAGAACCTGGCCCTGCATGAGTTGAGCCTCATGATCGTGGACTAGGAGCCAAACCATGTATTTGGACTCCTCAACACCCCACCTCTGTGCTCAGAAGCGACTACCCTCTCCTACACCTGCCATCCTGACTGCAAATAGGTTCCACAATCAGTTATGCTGTGTATTCCCGCCTATGGGGCTTATATATGCTGTTTTTCCCACACTTATCTGTGATTGGCCATTTTGGAATTGCATCAGCTTAAAAAACCTGCTTTGTCATGCTTCTATTTCCATTCATTCCTATATATATATGCTAATACTGCATTTTTCAGTACAGCTGTCATTGCTTAGTGGTTCAGTACTTTGACTCTGATGCACAGTATCCTGTGTTCGAGCCTGGGCATTGCTTTTTTTTATTTTACTACTGTCTAGACAGGCTAGGAGGTGTGTCTGTTTAAAGGCGGCTTTGATACAGGTTGCTCAACGTTGCCCGCCGGTAAGCCTGTTGGCGCGCTGCGCAGCTCCGTGCAAATGGGTTACACTGGTTAATGCGTTATTTGGCTATGAGCACACATATTACACTATAAGAAATGTTGCGCAACTACAGGCACACAATTTCAGCATGTTAAAGCGCTGCTCAACTCCGGGCACTCATATTACACCTGTTAAACCACTGGTCACCTACGGGCAATCATACTCAGCTTGTTAGAGCGCTGCTCAGCTATGGACACTTATAAAATATATTTTTTTTTTATTGTGTCAGATTTCTTCAAAAAAAATGGCCCATTTCATTACATTTTACTTAAATTATAGTTTTATATATATATATATATATATATATATATATATATATATATATATATATATATATATATATATATATACATATATGTCAGGGGATTGTTTCATGCTTATTTCACTAAAAATAAAAAAATGATGTTGTTGGGGCTCGAACCGTGACTACCTCCTCTTTGGCTGACGTCTCTACCGCTATGCTATTGCTACTTGGCTTAATTTGCATATTTAGATCTTATATGCTTTTTCAATGACTGCTAACTGTGGCTGAGCGAAGGGCACACCCCGCGCAAACGAGCGCAATTACGGGCAAACATTTTTGAAATTATAAAAAAAAAAGTTAAACTGTTAATTTTTACGTTTTACATTTCAGTTGGGTTTATAGTCTGTGGGGGCATGTGTGGTGTTGTGTTTCTTGACATTTCCGCGGACTCGCTCATGGGAGTTTCCTTTCGGGACTGTGATTCTTCTGGGGGCGTGTCCCTTTGCAGGACTCGCCGTGCGGACACGCTCCCTACTTTGCTACACGGACCGTGTTAGCCTAGGGTGTGATTCAGCATGCCCTCATGAATATGCATGGCATGCTGACATCACCCCATTTAACTGCAGCCTCCGTGTAAGACTTGCTAACTCTTACACGGAGGCTTCGTGAATCCTGCCCAAAGTTTGGATTAGTAGGTTAGCCTTAAACAGTTCTTATATATTTTAATTTGTTTCTAGCTTTTTAGTTTCAGTGCTAAGGTAGCACAGTCTCAGTTTACACTAGTAAGAGGGAAGGGGGACTTGGTTAAAGAAACAAGGTCAATGCTTTTATTGCTCTTAACAGAACCACCCTCTGTAACCACTCCCTTGCTCCAAATAACCTGATTAAATATAAATAATGAATGCCTTTAATGCTTTTCATTATACTCAACTAGCTTGTGTGTTTCAATAAAGGATATTCTGTTTTTAACTCAACTGCGGACTACCTAGTATTTTATTATTTTGTAGTACTTATTTTAAAGTTTGATTTTTATTAGTGAACTAGGTGCATAGCATATTTCAAGGAGTGAACTTCACACTTTCCACAGTGCAAAGGTTCTGCTTGGTTTGTTTTTGATCCAGTATAGGCTGCATACTGGGTTTTCTCAGACTTCAAGGGATACCATGGATTTTTCTTCCTTCTACACACACACACACACACACACACACACACACACACACACACACTATATATATATATATATATATATATACTAACTCCGAAATCATCTGTATACCTGACAGTTAGATGAGTACTGTGAGAAGTTATACCACAGTCTTTGGATTAGTATATATTCCCCAGTCATACTTAAATTCTAAATATTTTAAAGCCCTAAGTTATGTTCCTTAGACTTTTAAAAGGCACCTATTGTTTCTTATTCATTCAGATGCACAAAAGTTCTGTCATCTGTGGAGCAAACCGCAATGCCGCCTGTTTGCATGTCCAACCCAGTATGAAGTGCAAGAGCTACTTTCTCCCTAGTTCCTTCTTTTGGAGGTTGGCCAAAGGGTAAATTTGCACACAAGGGGTGATATTCATGAAAAAGAAAGACTCTTTAGGACCAAACCCTTACTAGTAATCCCCCTTTTGGTATCAGCAAACATTATCCCTATTTCATCCATAGCTGCTATAGAATCCCTTGTGCCCATGCCTCAGCAAGACCCTTTTCTCCCATCCCTTTGGCAAACCTCACCTAGGCATTCAGTGTCTCAAGATTATAGCCTGGCATCTCCAATTTCACTAATAGACAGTGATTCAGCTTTTTTTTCCATCAGGGTAGTAATAATTATTTCTGAAAGCTTTTACTCAAGTTATGAAGACAGATGGACTAATTTTTCTATTTGGGATTCTCATAAGGGTCTAGATCCCTTTACAGCTCCTCTTTCTTCTACATTATCTTTCTGAGATATTTGATGCTAGCCTCTGTTATTCTCCTCTAAGTGTTCATCTTTTGGCTATCCCCACTCTTCTTTCAGGACTAGAGTGCACTTTGATGCCTTCCCTTAAAGTCTGTAAGACTTTCTGAAAATGAACTTTATTTCTGATCTCTTTACCATTCAGGCTCCAGTTCTCCCCACTCTGTAGGACTTCTGCTTGTTAATAAAAAAGATCAGTGTTCCTTCATTTGAATATAATTACTCTGTAAACATGAAGTACATCTTTGAAGAAAACTAGCTTTATGGTGACCATCACCCCCATCAGGACAGGAGACTTTCTGAGCTGCACACTCTTTCAATGATAGCTCATCATTTAGTGTTTGAGAGAGACAGAGTTTAATTTAGAATTAAACCCACTCTCAAGCCCAACATGGTCATTGAAGTCAGTCTTAATCAAAGTACTAATCTTCTGGTGTTTTTGTGTATGTGTCACAGCCAGTGAGAGTATCTCCACCATTCCATAGACATTCACTGACAGCTCAGATTCTATTTTGATAGAACTAAGACCATATTTATTTACTTATTTGACATTTGTTTACCAAGAAAATCTGACTGGGGTCCTAGGATTCCATTTTCAGCAGAGGCTCAGGGAGAAAAGCTTCAACATACAGTACACGGTAATTAATAATACTTTACAACAGAATTCTTATGCAACTAAAATACACGTCAAAAAATTGCACTAGAAGAGACATGCCAGACATTCACAAAGGCACAAAAAATAAGAACTCCACTGTAATCCTGACTACCGGAATAGGAAAAAGTGAGGACAGACAGCACAAGGGGAAGCACAGGAGTAGACGACAGCGTGAAAAAGGGAATTGGTGTGTGACCAAAGTAGCAGACATGGGAAGAGAGAAAGATGTGAAGGAGTAACAAAGGTGCAGTCAACATGTAAGTAAAAATAAAAACAGAAGTAGGAGGGGGAGAATGCAGAGATTGTTGAGAAGGTAGTCAGAGCTGCAAAGGTTGTTGTAAAAGGTAGCCAAGGCAGCCAAGGCAGAGGGATATAGAATTAAGTGGGCTTATAGCAGTAGCAGATCCATGCTTTGCTTAAAAATTATTTCAGTGCATATTAACTTATGCTAGCAAAACCAATTGCTTGT
Source organism: Protopterus annectens (assembly GCF_019279795.1). NCBI lineage: Eukaryota > Metazoa > Chordata > Ceratodontiformes > Protopteridae > Protopterus > Protopterus annectens. The sequence continues at coordinate 671,044,435 of NC_056727.1, read as the reverse complement.
TTCCTTTGCTAAAACCAAGCTGGGAAAGAGGTTTCTAACTTATACGATTTCTAGATTATTGTAATTCTGTATAAAATTTTGTCACAGTAAATATGGAAGGCTGTGGTTCCAAGGGCCCTTTCAGCTAGAGAGCTAGTCACCTGTACTGTTTTCTTCTGTAACACTTCCTTAGATTATATATGTGCCGTAGCTACATGATTTCCCTCAATACCTTTGCAAGACACTATAAACTGTAATTTACTTTCATCTCCTTGTGGCTGGCATCATCTATGAAATGTTCCTGTGAGGTTGGTCTTCCAGGAAAATTATCTTAGGGCCATGCCTTGCTGGTCACAGAATAAGGACTTTTCTTTTCATGTACAGATATTATATAATTATCATGATAAGTAAAAAGAAACTCCCTCTTTTGTGATATGATTTCCCTCCATCTCCCACATTTTTTTCATCTGTCCTGGATTTTCCTTTTTTGCTGTTCTCATGCATGATTTCCTTATGCTGCTCAAGCACTCCTACAGAAGATCTGAGAAGCAAGCACCTATAGTGCATGATGGGAAGAAGAAAGGTTAAGAGTAGCCATAAAAAGTTTTATGTGCTGGACAGTGATGATACCTGAGACATCAGTTCTGCTGGTTATGGACAATGGATCTTCTTACAGATCTGTTATTGTACCTAGTTTACAACTTTCATCATCGTCATCATCAACCCCCTTTTTCCCATTTTTCTACATGGGGTCGGGGTATCATGTTTACAACTTTCATATCTGTAAGAAAAACATCCATTATGGCAACATAGCCTCCTAATATACCAAAATGTTGGTGTTATTGCTTCGCCTCATCTCTACTCTGCCTGTTTATTCATTTTTTCTCATTCACCTGCTGACTTCAGAACTGAAGAGTAAGGGATTCATGGTGTATAACAGGAAGAGGGAGACTGTCTGGAAGCCAGAGAAAGGTTTATGTGCTGAGTGGTCATGGTACTTATGCTATTAATCATACAGGCTACCAAAGCTGGACCGTTTTCTTATAGATTTAGTGATGTAGCAACAGCATAACATTTGCTTCTAGAACATAGGTTCATACATTTATAGGTTGTTGCTAGATGATAGTCTGGTTAAGCCTTTTTAAGCCAAGCCAGTCATGGTTCAATGCAGCCTAGGAAAGTTTTATGTGTTGAGCAGTCACATCCAACCAGTAACCCTGTCTTCTGCATTATCAGCCATCAAAATAAAACTATCATCTTTGAGAACATTAGGAAATAAAAACAAATGTCGATACACTTTTTCTGAGACAACTTGGTCTTACTTAAGATATTAAGTCAGCTCCTTCTAGGTTGAATCTATGCTCCCAGTAGGCCTTGAGAAGGTCTGACTTAGGAATTTATTTCATATCTATACTTTTCTTCTAACAGACACATTTTTTCAAAAGTTGATTTGTCCATTATATGGTGATATCTGTTATAAGCATTATGTTATTTTTACAGGCAATTACAATAAATCACTGGAGATAGCATATTTAATGCAAAATAGTGACTTGGCTGCTTTTAACTTAAGTGGCCAAAAATAATGACTTAACTTGTTTACAGCTTAATGATTTTACCACAAAATGAAAGATTATTCATAATATGTATATTCTGTGATCAATAAAAATAAAGAAGTGAAGATATTTCTGTGTTAGAAGCTCTAAATTCCCTTAGTTTTGCTTAAATTTTAGTAAAATGCTCTCTATACAACACGGACAATGCTAACTATAACAGATTACTTTATACTTGATACAATAAGGAAATAATTCTGGTTTGGAGAGACTGACCACTGAAAGGTGAGATTTTGTTTCTGTTTGCTTCTTACTCTTCAGTCATCTTTCCTTGCTGATTCTTTTTAAATCCTTTCTAGGGACAACTTAATTATTTTAATCCCTCTTCAAGTCTTTGTTGGGCTTAGACACTTCTCGACATTATTATAATGATGTTTCGTACCACCGAGTGCGCTTGTGGCAAGCAAATCCCCAAAACCAACAAGTATAGCAAGTGTTTCATTAGCTCAGTCATGATAGTGAGGAGTGCAGATTTAGTTAAACAACATTATAAAAAGGCATTTCAGTTTTGTTTCACATCCCTGAAACTTTCATACTTTGCAAGTACGTGTCACAGATTTCCAAGATTATAACTGAGATGTAGGGAGAAAAGTCTGTTTGCCCTGCTTTTGCTTTCTTAGCAATGCTGTAACCTATCTTTCACTAATACTTGTGCCAAAAACTGTGTGCTTACTTGCAGATCTGCCTGGATTCATTTAGTGAAGCCCCTTTTTATCATTCATCTTTATTAAGATTTTCTGAAAACAAACATGGAAAAAGAATACAAACATTACATATTGAACAAAAATTACATTGATAATATATAAATGAATGCACAAACAACATAGAACAATTACATTTCAGACAATATAAGGCAAAATGATAACCAAAAATGAGCTAAAGCTGCCTAGTCCATTAACTGATAGAACCTTCTAACCTTTTCCCATACTTTCATAAGTTGATATTTGTTCTCCCTAAAATCATACTATCTTGTGCATGCAAAACACAGTGATATGATCTAATATTATTGACCATCTTAACACTTTAACTCCAATTTGGATCCCCATAACAGTTTTTTTGCATGCAATACTACATATGTGTCTGCCTAATACATGTACACTAACTTTTTTTAACTCTTTCTAACCCCTGTCCTCTCCACCAAGACTCAACAAACAAAACTCCCATGTAGTTGGGACTGACTTATTGGCAATCTTTTCCCAGTCCACAATTCAGGAGTCTCACAATTTCCTGATGGAGGTGCTGCTGCAGAACATATGAATAATGCCAGCCTCACTTATTTTATGTCTCCAACACTTCTCCATTCCCTCTCCCAAATTGCTAAATATCTGCCTTGGGGTTTTGAACCAACTATGAATCCACTGCACCTAATGATCCCAGATCACGGGCAGGTCTTTCAGCTTGTATGTCCTGTTTAAGCATTCTTGCCAGTCAGTGGATGAAATCTCAGTATCTTCACTTAGTCTCCATTTTATTCTTAGTTTGTCCATCATATTCCCATACTTATGCCTGATAAGGAGTCCATATAGCTTGCCACATGTGAGCTTACCATTTTCCCCCATTATACACCTGGGTAGCTGTATTTTCCCCTGTCAGTCCATTTCTCCAAAAATATAACCTAAACCTAACTCACTAGCATCTATATTGCATTATAGAACTTTTAAACGTTTGAATGTCATATGGTCGACACCATATGATCAAACTTTTAAAAGTTTGAAAATGTAATAAAAAAAAAAAACAAAGAAAAAACCTACCTGAATGGTTTAAGCAGGGGGGCAAGCCCCCTGCAACCCCGCTGCACCCCCACACCCCCCGCACTTTAAATATACCAACTCTGAGATCGCACTACAGTGCAGAAAAGGGAAGTTTTCCCATTCCACATTGTACGCAGATCTCCGTTGAAACGTTCAAACTTTTAAAAGATCAAACATATAGTGTCGACCATATGACATTCGAACTTTTAAGAGTTTGACAACATGATATAGACCCACTCATGCACCTAACTTCTTACAGCTTGTTTAAATTACTCATAATGCAACAATGCCCCTTCAGGTAACTGATTTTTTTAAGTCTAGAATAGTTCATACATCCAACAATACCATCCCTTCCTGTCAGAAACAAGTCCTTACAAATTTAATTCCCCTGACATGCCAGTTCTTCCAGTAGACAGGTAGCCCCTGCAATGAAGCACCTCAGAATTGCCCCTGAGCTCTATAATAATTCTTGTCAATATTCCAGAAGCTCTATTTTTGCCCCCTTTAATTCCCTTGAACCACACCATTAAAAAAGATCTTGTGATTGGATAACTGCCAGCACAGCTGCTAAAACATACAGGATGGAATCAGGCATTCACCATCCTCCCCATTTTCTGGCTTGATGCTTCCTTTCATCATCCTCCCCATTTTCTGGCTTGATGGAGTCTTCTTTTCACCATCCTCCCCATTTTCTGGCTTGATGGAGTCTTCCTTTCATCATCCTCCCCATTTTCTGGCTTGATGTTTTCTGGCTTGATGGAGTCTTCCTTTCATCATCCTCCCCATTTTCTGGCTTGATGGAGTCTTCTTTTCACCATCCTCCCCATTTTCTGGCTTGATGGAGTCTTCCTTTCATCATCCTCCCCATTTTCTGGCTTGATGGAGTCTTCCTTTCATCATCCTCCCAATTTTCTGGCTTGATGGAGTCTTCTTTTCACCATCCACTCAATTTTCTGACTTGATACAGTCTTCCTTTCACCATCCTCCCCATTTTCTGGCTTGATGGAGTCTTCCTTTCATTATCCTCCCCATTTTCTGGCTTGATGGAGTCTTCCTTTCATCATCCTCCCCATTTTCTGGCTTGATGGAGTCTTCTTTTCACCATCCACTCCATTTTCTGACTTGATACAGTCTTCATTTCACCATCCTCCCCATTTTCTGGCTTGATGGAGTCTTCCTTTCATCATCCTCACCATTTTCTGGCTTGATGGAGTCTTCCTTTCATCATCCTCCCCATTTTCTGGCTTGATGGAGTCTTCTTTTCACCATCCACTCCATTTTCTGACTTGATACAGTCTTCCTTTCACCATTCTCCCCATTTTCTGGTGATGCAGTCTTCCTTTCACCATTCTCCCCATTTTCTGGTGATGCAGTCTTCCTTTCACCATCCACTCCATTTTCTGACTTGATACAGTCTTCCTTTCACCATCCTCCCAATTTTCTGGTGATGCAGTCTTCCTTTCACCATCTACTCCATTTTCTGACTTGATACAGTCTTCCTTTCACCATCCTCCCAATTTTCTGGTGATGGAGTCTTCTTTTCACCATCCTCCCCATTTTCTGGCTTGATGGAGTCTTCCTTTCATCATCCTCCCCATTTTCTGGCTTGATGGAGTCTTCTTTTCACCATCCTCCCCATTTTCTGGCTTGATGGAGTCTTCCTTTCATCATCCTCCCCATTTTCTGGCTTGATGGAGTCTTCCTTTCATCATCCTCCCCATTTTCTGGCTTGATGGAGTCTTCTTTTCACCATCCACTCAATTTTCTGACTTGATACAGTCTTCCTTTCACCATCCTCCCCATTTTCTGGCTTGATGGAGTCTTCCTTTCATTATCCTCCCCATTTTCTGGCTTGATGGAGTCTTCCTTTCATCATCCTCCCCATTTTCTGGCTTGATGGAGTCTTCTTTTCACCATCCACTCCATTTTCTGACTTGATACAGTCTTCATTTCACCATCCTCCCCATTTTCTGGCTTGATGGAGTCTTCCTTTCATCATCCTCCCCATTTTCTGGCTTGATGGAGTCTTCCTTTCATCATCCTCCCCATTTTCTGGCTTGATGGAGTCTTCTTTTCACCATCCACTCCATTTTCTGACTTGATACAGTCTTCCTTTCACCATTCTCCCCATTTTCTGGTGATGCAGTCTTCCTTTCACCATTCTCCCCATGTTCTGGTGATGCAGTCTTCCTTTCACCATCCACTCCATTTTCTGACTTGATACAGTCTTCCTTTCACCATCCTCCCAATTTTCTGGTGATGCAGTCTTCCTTTCACCATCCACTCCATTTTCTGACTTGATACAGTCTTCCTTTCACTATCCTCCCCATTTTCTGGTGATGCAGTTTTCCTTTCACCATCCACTCCATTTTCTGACTTGATACAGTCTTCCTTTCACCATCCTCCCCATTTTCTGGTGATGCAGTCTTCCTTTCACCATCCTCCCCATTTTCTGGTGATGCAGTCTTCCTTTCACCATTCTCCACATTTTCTGACTTGATATAGTTTTCCATTCACCACCGTCCTTGACCTCCAGTCCAAGAAATATCTATCACAAAGGGCTTGAATCTTGCATAGCTATATATATTCCTTGTCTTCCAAAGATAAATGCCTGCAGAGATATCAAAACCTAGGAAGAATCATTACCTTAATTAGGTTTATCCCACCAGTTTATTCATACATTTTATCAGAACATTTTGTTAACAAGGAGGATATCTCTTCATGCAATTCAAAATTGTTCACTTTAGTTAGAGCTGCTTCCATTTCCACCATTTTAATATCCAAATAATTAAAGCTCAATCACCTATCAACTAATTGTTCAATTATGGAGTCCAGAATTCTACCACTCCAAACCTGAAAAGTTTTAGAACAATTACTGTTCAGGCCAGAATTAACCTTAACACTTGCAAAACTGGTATAATTTTTGGGATAGTCAAAAAATCTTGCTACTTAGTGGCAAGTTTGCAGTCATCTGCAAGCATACAGAAAATCTTTCACTCACACCTGGTGTTTTGCAAAATATGTTGTATATGATGTGGCAATACGTCCACAACCAAAATAAAAAGCACAGGGGACAGCCCTGCTGTGTACTCCTAGACATAGAGGCCTCCACAGTTAAATGTCCATTGATTATCAGGTAAATCGTAGCATCTTTATAAAGGGCAGACATCTCATTTAAAAACTTGGCACTGAACCCCACCTCAAGACATTAAACAAAAAATGCCACTCCATCAAATCAAAGTTTTTTTTAATGCCAGACAAAATAACCCCACCATGTTCCCAACCCTGCATTTTAGCCTGGAACATCCACCAGTTATATTCTAAATCCCTTAATGAAACCTCTTTGACCATCCTGGACCAAATCTGAGACATCTTTGCAGCTGTTTAGGTAAAACTGGAGCTAAAATTTCTGCATCAACATTATTTAGTAATATATGCCTATAGTGTCCAGGGAGTTAAGAAGAAGAAGTGTCCAGGGAGTTACCTATCTTGCCCAGCCTTCAAGAGAGATATGTGGGCTCTGGAAATAGAAGTGGGTAAAATCCCCCTTCCACTCTCTGATTAAACACCCATGACAAATGAGGCGTCAAACCATTTCCAAATAACGTAAAATTCTGCCCAAAGGCTATCAGTTCCAAGGGGCTTTCTTAATTTCAGTCAGTAAATAGCCTCCTTGACCTCTGGACCATTGATATCCTGGCCTAAGTCTATTCTTGCCTCTGCCGAGAGCTGGTGTCTCATCCATGTAAAGTGATTGGCTTGAACAGAGTCTTCACTACCTTTTGCAGTTCTTGAGTTCATAGATTCATAGGTTGGTACTACGCTATCAGCCCTAGGGCCTGTACAAGAATAGCCATAACAATTCCCTGGCTATTTCTTCCCATAATATTTACTGCCCTGGACCCCTGTCTAGCAGGGTGACTGATCTGATCCCCAGGGTAAATTTCCTATCTCCCATCTGGTCGTCAAGGTTCCTTTTGAAGAGGGCCAAGGAGGTGCTCTACTTGACATGTATAGGTAGTCTAGTCTAGAGTATGGGGAGTCTCTGGGTCAGAAACCTATCCCTCCAGCATGTTTTGTTCATTGTAATGACAAGGTTTAGGTCCCTGGAGCATGTGGCTCTGATGTATTGGGATTTCTTTAAGTGTAGCATGTCCAACAGCTCTGGGTTTGACATGACCTTGTATGTTAAGCAGTGATCGCCTCTGATTAGATGATATGTGGCAGAGTATAGCTGGAGTTTTTTTAGTCGGTCAGCATAGGGCATCTGCTTTAGGCCTGTGATACTTTTAGTGAGGTGTTTCTGTGGCCTTTCCAGTTGTTGCAGATGTCTTGTGAGGTACATACCAAATGGGGCATTGTACTCTATAATGGGTCTAATGAGGGATGAGTACAGTGGGACAATGACTTCCTTTTTCTGAATGAAAAGCCCTTAGTGATGAGGTGTGCCACATAGAAGGATTTCCTGACTGTTGTGGCAATGTGGTTATCGAAGGTGAGACCACTGTCCATCTGTGTTCCTAAGTCTCTTATCACATTTTCTGTGTTTAGTGTACTGCCACCTATGTGGTAATTCATGGGTATATGTTTTTTCCCAAAGATAAAGGGGATAACTATACACTTCTTGGCATTGAGCTTGAGCCCATGGCTCTGTCACCAAGCATCTGTTTCTGTAATCCCCTTTTGTAGAATATCCTCATCATTTGGGGATTCAGTAATGGCTCCCAGTTTGCAGTCATCTGCGAACTTTGTTAGCCAGAGATCCTTAGTGTTAGCCTATACTTCAGGGAAGTAGATGCCAAACAAAAGCGGTCCCATGACTGAACCCTGAGTTATAAAGATTGTGAATAAATTCTCAAAAGGCTTTATTAATGCCACCTATGTCCAAATGCAGCACACTCTCCTTGCCTAAGGCTGAATTTATAAGATTAGCATTCTAATGTTCTCTGAGTCTATCTGCCAACCCCTTCCCTGATTTGTCATACTTGCTATACCAAAAATCTTGTTTACTGAGAAGGCCTGTCTCTAAAGTGGTTGCATGCTTTTAGATAAGTGCTTTCAAGGAGGTATACCTCACAAACTTTTCCACAGGGAGTCTGAACCTGGTATCAATATCTAAATCATTTTGCATACAATGGAGCTCATCCTCCCACTTAACAAGCTGCTCAAAGTCCTCACTTACCCAGTAACCTTCTCAACTCATAAAATACCCCCTAAAAGTACATTTTATAGCCTCCTACCAAAACAATCAGGGAGGTGCTGTCCATCCCTTTAACCAAAATAATTTTTTACCAGCTGTGTCCCTTTGAGTTTTCTATGATCAGAAAATAACTGCCAAGGCTCCCATTTCCATTTCATTTGGGGTTCTTATCCTAAGGAATGGTCTTTGAAAGAAAAACATAGACATGATCCGAAAAACATTATTCACCTATTCAAATTTCTTCCACCTGTAACACACCCTTGCCCCTCATCAGAAACCTAACTTATTGGCCCATCTCTCCAGTTCTCGAGAAAGTGAACTCCCGAGCCTCAGGATGCCTCTGTCTACATATATTTACCCACTTTTCCTCAATCTGCCACTTGTTCAAAAGTTACAAGGCTTTCATACTTTGTTCCTCACAGCCAAATTTCCTATCCATCTCCCAATCCAGGTCAGTATTGAAATTGCCCCCTATGATCTTCGTCTCACAGAATGGTAGCATTGATTTTCATTAAGTTATTGAAAAAATCAGTTATTGACATCAAGTACATATAATGAACCCAGTTTCCGTTCTTGCCCAGCATATCAAGCATCATCCATCTTCCTTCTGGGCCCTCCTTAAAAACTAGGACTATGGCAGCCAAGCTCTTTTTAACCATTACAAGTCCCCTTTTGCCTTCCACTGCAGAACATGCTATTTCCCATTATATTCCACTCCTTCCCTCCCAACTTATTGACTTCTTTACATTTTAATTTACCTTCCTGCATATAAAATATCAGCTTTAAGCCTCTTTAGCTTAGATTGTGTTTTTCCCTGCTTAATTGGATGACAAATACCTCCCACATTCCACATAATACGATTTACCTTTTGCCTTCATTCCATACATCTCCCCCAGCACTACATTCCTGCCCTGTCCCTGAGATAGGTCTAATAAAACCCTTTGATCCTTACTGGATCTAAACCAAACTGCCAAATTTGAGACAGAGATAGGTGCTACAAACAACATTGCTGCTGGCAGAGTACATGGGCAACTCCTCTGCCCCAGCTCTAACTATAAGTGCACTTTAAATTACAAATGTAACCACTGGATAAACTTCTCTATAACAACACTTAATCCACTTATAGCCTCACCATACAGAATCAAAACACTGTCATATATGCCAGTTTAACTGATTGTAGCTCTAAGCCATAAATATCACCAACAGTCCAGCATAAATGAATTAATCAAAGGAATATGAAATGTTAAAATTTGCTACACACCATGCAACACAGCATCCATTTATTACCCCCCTCCAAAATAAAGATTGATATACAAAATGTTTATCCTGCTGGCAAAATTCCATTCAACTATAATAACTTCTCTAGGAACATGTCAACAACAGAAAACATAAAATTAATAAATCTCTATCAAAGCCTAAGATCCGTCTTGCTTTGGTACGCTAATGTCACCCTGTATTGCCATCTACAAAATATTCACAGTTCCCGACAGACTCTGTCACGCCACTTTCAAAATGACCTTTATTTATTCAGCCAACCTTTAATGGAGTTGATGTTTTGTTTATCATTTAATGAAGCGAGTTGGCCAGACCCTAAGACAGAGCCCTTTGAAAGTTTATTATAAGCATTTATGTGCATTTGTGACTTGCCATCTTGCAGTGCTGCCGCCTTGGCCCACAGTGTCAGGGCAGTGTTAAAAGGTTCTACAGCCTTCACCACAGGCGATTCTTCATGGACACCCATTCCTTCCTTTAATTCTTACATTGGAGTGTCCTCAATACTGTTACATTGATGCAACATGACCAGTGCTTGTGGATCTGCAGCAAATATAATGTCTGATATAATGTAGGACTAACCTGCACACAGTCCCTCCCTGTC